>NC_138770.1:588451949-588606949 GCF_965119305.1 Pelophylax lessonae
CTTCTCTTGAGCCACAAGACTTCTGGTTCCACCCTGATAGCTGATGTAAGGCACTGCTGTGGCATTGTCTATCTGAATCCTGGTTGGATGACCTCACAGACAAGAGAGCTAACATTAAACGGATAAACAAAAATAATAGTCAGTAGACAAGCTTCTTCCGGTGACCAAGTTTCCAGAGAAGATATCCAGGATTTCCCCTAAGCTCAACAGAGTGGTATCTGACCAAAAAAACTTTTAAACCAATGGGAGAACGGTTTCCCCTAACTGCACATAACTTTTACATAGTTAGTGAGGTTGAAAAAAGACATCAGTCCATCCAGTTCAACCTATGATGTGCGCGTGTGTCTACTGTTAACCACTTAAGCCCCGGAAGATTTTACCCCCATTCCGACCAGGGGGTATTTTGCGATTCGGCACTGCGTGACTTTAACGGACAATTGCGCGGTCGTGCGACGCTGTACCTAAACGAATTTGGCGTCCTTTTTTTCCCACAAACAGAGCTTTCTTTTGGTGGTATTTGATCACCTGTGCGATTTTTTGATCACGCGCTATAAACAAAAAAAGAGCGTCAATTTTGCAAAAATAGCAATATTTTTCACATTTTTTTATATGAAATTCCCCAAAAAAAAAATTTAAAAATCAAATTTTTTTTACTTTTTCGGCCAATTTGTTTTATGCTACCTATGTTTGGTAAAAAAAATCGCAAAAAGCGTATTTTGATTGGTTTGCGCAAAAGTTATCGCGTTTACTAACAAAGGGAAAGATTTCTGTCATTTTTGTTGTTTTTTTTTTTAACGTGTAATGGCGGCGATCTGCGATTTTTTTTGCGGTACTGCGACATTGGGGCGGACAGATCGGACCCTTGACTGACATTTTTGACACTTTTGGGGTTACCAGTGACATTTCTACAGTAATCAGTGCTATATATATGCACTGTTACTGTAAAAATACACTGGTAGTGAAGGGGTTAACTTTATTTGGGAGGGAGGGGCTGTGTGTATCCCTAGGGGCGTGCTTTCTACTGTGATTGGCTGGGGCTTGAGCTGTATGGACACTGATCAACGGATCTACATACTAGATCCGAGTGATCAGTATCCTAACAGCAAGGAGAATGACAGGCAGCTTGTTTACACAGGCTGCCTGACATTCTCCCTCTCCCCCGCCGATCGCCGAGTGACCGGCGGACATCGGGTCCGCCGGTCACACGCGCGGGGGGGTCCGTGACCACGCGGGAGCGGGAGCGCGCCTCCGGGGGCGCGCGCTCGCTCCCTAGACCCTCACAAGCTAGTGACGTAGCCCTACGTCACTTTGCCTGTGAGGGGCTGACTGCCGACGTAGATCGGCGTTAGGCAGTCGGCAAGTGGTTAACCGCACATTGCATACCCCTGTATGCTGTGGTCCCTAAGGTGCCCAATAGTTACATAATTAGTGAGGTTGAAAAAAGACATCAGCTTTGGATTCACGATCCACTATGCCAGGGGAAGCCTGGTCTTACAAGTCAGGCACATAAGACGGTCCAGAGGCTTTTGTTCCACGCTGCCAGAATATTGAGTTGCAACAGTATGGAGTCGAATTTGGCATATAAACAGCCCACTATTAGTTTCAGGAACTTCATTCAAAAACAGCAGGTTAGTTGGCTTTTGAACTTTAGAGTCAGAACCTCTCCTGCTGCCAGCCATATGTCCTGCAGCTGGAGTCCAGTAGTTTAAGCCTTTAATGGGAGCGTAAAAAATTATAATATAGAACATATTTAGCTTTACACAAGTACTTTTTAAATTCCTTGGCGTGGGACATCTTTTGCTGCAAAATGTTTTGGTTAACCCTATAGATGCTGGTGGATTGGTGACTACAGCATAACGTGCTTTATTCAAGTTTTTTGGTGTGCATCCTATAATTCAGTGGATTGGGCAGTGTGTAATTATAGTCACCTCTGGGGCGCATGTGATGACAATGCACAAGCACAATTGGGAAAAAGTTGCCCCCCCCCCCCTCCCTATAACAGGAAGTGCTAGTCATGGACCTTCGTGACAGGATCACAAGGTATAATTTTATTGAAAGCTGGAGATTTAAAAGACAACTTAGAAAATCACATTAGCATGTCAAAATGTATGTAGGATTGTACTTATTGAGTTTGGATCTACATTAAACAATATGAATTTGGAACCTAAAAAGTCTTTATTTCCAACAAAATTCATTACAGACCTTCATATCTAAAGTTGAACTGAAGGCAAAAAGCTAATACACATATGAAATACATAAGGGAGAGTTTTACTTGACAAAGGATGTGTATGTATGTTCATCCAGTCATAAGATTTACACAGTTCTGCCACAAAGCATAGCCCTATGTAGTGGTACAGGAAATCTGAGTTTCTCTGCTGCATTTAAGCAACAGTTACAGGTCTTCTTCCTTTCCCGGCCTGTGACTGGAGAGTAAAAGAGAAGCAGAAGACTGATGAGCTGATCTCTTTGTCTGTCTGCTCTCTCTTCCTGTCAGCATATCCCTAGTGACCACGCATGCACTGCAGTAAAACCGACTAGCTCCCTGTGCTGTCCCTTTCCTTTTCTGAGCTCTGCTGTATAGGGGATTGCACAATCCACTATACAGCAGAGCTGTATCTAAAAAAAAAATGCAAAGAGTTGCATAATTCCTGTCTTTCTATATCTGCCTGGAGTTTATCTTTAAAAAAAATCATTGTGGTTCCCTTCCTCACCTATTTCTTTACAATATTATCAGAATGGCGGGTCCTTATGAGCCTTACATTCAGTTACTAATGGCAAGTGCTCACATATGGACACATTGCTGCATGATGTAAAATAAAAAGGTTCCTGAAAGTAGAAAGATCAATGTTTGTATTCGCAATATTTGTGTTTGTGTTACATTTATAACCTGTTGAGTAAAGAGTAGAGCAATCAATTTTTAAGAACACTGAAGAAGGTATTCATCTCACCAGTCAATACTATTCCACCAGTTGCTATGTCACATTCAAGTGAAATTGTTATATATTACAACAGCTGCTCATGGCAGAAGAGAAGTAGCATCATTTAGTAGTGATTTCCAGTGTCTTCCATTAACTCCTGTGTTTTTCAATTTTGCTCATATAAGAAAATATGAAATAACCAGTAATAGTGTTTCTATCATAAGATCAATATTAATTGCAGATCAGTCAGGTAATTACCTTCCAACAGCCTGGGAAGCACAGCCAGCCAACGTACGATGCCAGGGAGATAGTCAAGGCTGCGCTTGATGTATTGACCAGTTGCAAGCAGTTCAAATAAATGATAACACATATGGTGGTTATATAGAAAAATAAATACAGAGAAACATTTAAAAAACTCCAGGTAAACTAAGCAAAGACATGCTTTTTATATGAGATAGTTGTTAAAGAACTATGATCTATTTGAAGGCAGAATAAGAATTTAAAGACAGTACTCCAGCCAGAACTTTTTGGGTGGAGTAGGAAAGGGTTACAATTATTCTTAGGTCGCACAGTGCCACATGCGCCAATTTCAAAATCAAGAAGGTGACTAAAAAGTGGCACACTTGTGTAATATTTGTCCACCTATAAATGGTACACCATGTCCCAAACAATCTTGCCACGGCTCCCTATGTAGTATGGGCAGTTGGGGGGCTCCACATTGCTATCTTTTCCCTTGTAAACCCGGAAACTACATGTATAGCCTGTTGCCCTGTCACAGAGCTTATACATCTTGACCCCATATCTGGCACGCTTGCTGGGGAGAAACTGTTTGAAAGCAAGACAGACAGAAAATTTATTTAGGGACTCATTAAAACAGAAAGCTTGTTGGGGCATATACAAGGCTGCAAACTTCTGGTTGAAACGGTTTACGAGGGGCTGAGTTTTGTGGAGCCAGTCATGTCCAGGGTCCCCCAGAGGACGACGGAGTTCATTGTCACTGAAGTGCATGAACCGCAAGATTTGCTTGTATCTAGTCCTGGCCATGGAAGCAGAGAACAAGGGAATAAGGTCAATTGGTCAGTGGACCAATATGACAGCAAATCACTCTTTTTAGTAATGCCCATAAGGAGGGATAAGCCCAGAAAGGTTTTAAATTCGCAAACAGTGATACGTTTCCATGCAAATTCTCTGGCAGGGATCAAATTTGGATTTACGGCAATGAATTGATCGGCATATAAATCGCTTTAGTCCACAATAAATCTGTAAAGATCTTCCATGAAAAATAGTTCATAAAAACCAAGGGCAGTAAAATCGTCTTTTTCCACCTGAATTCCGGGTTGGCCAGTGAATGGGGGAAGTATGGGCGCTGCAGAAGTGGTGGGTTCCCAATCAGGGCTCCCAATCAGGATTTGCAAGCACATCAGGAAGGACACTATGGGCTCTACGGGCCTGTCTTCAAATTCTTGGTGGCTGTGGAACACTACTTGTGCTAAGCCCTGCACCAGCTTTAACTGCACTTATGGGACTTGCCACGTTACCAAGTGCTACTGCAGTGTTGGTTTGACTATGACCAAGATGTACTAGGGCGCTGGTGCTTGCCACTGCCAGTTCACCAGAAGTGTCTGTTATTGGAAGTGACAGTAATCTGCTGATTCTGCACTTCTTGGTTGGGGGGGGGGGGGGCTAAACACAGGTGCTGGCAGGTGCCGGGGCTGATCCTGCTTACGCTGCATTTTGGGAACACTAAACTATTGGGGACGCTAGTATAGTTCTGATCAGATCAAAGATATTAATCCGTTCAGACACTATATACTAATATACTAGTAATGGAGGTGTTTAGTGTGTGTGTGTTTGTGTGTGTCACTGGCATGTAAAGGGTTCTAAATATGTGGAGGGCAATCTGATGCTGTCCTGAATTGACGCTAACTAACGTTATTGCTAACCGATGTCCCCTGTGACACTTATACAGTGTTTATAAAAAAGATCTGTACACTATAATTGTGACACTGTGACAGGGCAATGAAGGGGTTAACTGGGGGTGATCATGGGGTAAATCTTTATTAGGGTATATATGGCAGGTACCCTAAACCTATCTGGGACTCCCTCTAATTACCACTGTCTATCACAGTAACTGAAGTCACAAGTGGCACTAATACAGTGATCAGTAAATTATCTGTATACTATATATAGTTTACACTGTGAGAGGAAGTGAAAGGGTTAACTGGGGGGTGATCAGGGGGGTTTAATGTGTACCTATGTGTACTGGTGTCAGTGTAGTGCTTCTGTACTCACAGTAGATGTTCTCTCGTCTCACGCTGGAACCGAAAAGGGCTCCAGGAGAGAAGATTGCATCATTACGTTCTGCAATTTGCCAGAACCTATCAACAGATCCAGGCCACAAATCATTGACCTGGACCTGATGACTGATTGGTTCTGAACTGATTTAGAACATCGCGGGGACGGTGGGGCACCTAGTATGGGTACGCCAATTCGCACAGCTGAGCCACCTTGCTGCAGTATATCTGCGGCGGGCGGTCGCCAACTGGTTAAAGAGAAGTGGGAAGCTGCCTTAAACATTGAAATATCAGAAAAACAATGGAACAATGCATGAATTTTAGCACAAAATGCTCTGTCAGCACCAGATATCAAGAAAAAACAAATAAGCTTATCACACACTGGTATGCTAAACCTAATAAAATAGAAAGGTGGTTCCCTTTTTCCTCTGACCTGTGCTGGGGATGGGACCAATCTACTGGGACAATATATCATATATGGTGGCAATGCCCTAAAATCTCAACCTCTTGGTCCCAGATTTGTGATCCTATGCATAAAATCACAGGCACCTCCATAAAGCTAACTCCTGAATGTGTCTTCTACACATTTCCAATCTCCCAGACATTTACTTAATGCAGCAAAGTCCTTCATCCCTAACCATTGGAAAACATCCTATATCCTAACGATTAGGGACTGGTTCCATAATGTCAGCAGTATATATAATAGAGAAGAATTCATTTCTATTGCAAAAGATAAAACTGAATGTTTCCATAAGATGGGGACAGCATGGCATCTCTTCCAATATTCAGTAGATTATGAACAACTTTGCTATCGTTGAATTATCTTTGAGACCTTAACATTAACTTTCCTTCTAACCGAGATATCATACACAGTATTAGATGATTCTGTTGCCATATTTACAGGTATATATATATATATATATATATATACATATATATATATATATATATATATATATATATATATTGCTGTTATATTTCCACATATACATTTAATTATAACTAGTGTTGAGCGAACACGGACTGTATTATTCGTGTTCGTACCGAATAATTGGATTTTTTTTACCCGAACACGGACACGGACACTTTACTGTATGTTCGGGTAAAAATCCGTGTTCGTTCGTTTTATTTCCGGGTTTTGCATGCTTTGGCGCTCTTTTCATGACGGGCTTTCAACAGCCAATCAACAATCGTTTAACTGGTGTGCCTTAAGCCATCCCAGCCATGCCTGCAAATGTCTTAGTAGCTGTGATTGGCCGTCTGAAGCATGTGACCAAGTCTTTATAAGTTCGAGGCAGCCGCCGCAGCAGCGTCATTCTGCTGCTTAGCTAAGGGACAGAGCACACATCAATGTGCTGGCTGCTGATTAGGGAAAGATAGGCAGGAAAAAACCATTTGTGTCCGGATAGAATTGAGGGACAGGTCGGAGTGTTTAGGCAGGGCGAGTTGTAGGCATTTTAGGGATAGAGTCTGCTGAATTATAGGGTCAGTGTCTTCTACAAACTACAATCGATATTGCTGTGTGGGGGGTGGGGTGAATCTGCACTCAATCCTGATCTACGATCTCTTCTCAATCCTGTTAGGGACAGAGTCTGCTGAATTTTAGGGAAACTGTGTTCTACAAACTACAATCGATATTGCTGTGTGGTGTGGGATTGGAGATAGGCAGGTGTCAGTGATCCACATCCATTTTTCTGTGTGTGAGCTGCAGTGAACACAATCTTTTTGGGCTGCAGTGAACACAATCTTTTTGGGCTGCAGTGAACACAATCTTTTTGGGCTGCAGTGAACACAATCTTTTTGGGGTGCAGTGAACAAAATCTTTTTGGGGTGCAGTGAACACAATCCTTTTTGGTGTGCAGTGAACACAATCTTTGTGGGGTGCAGTGAACAAAATCCTTTGTGGGGTGCAGTGAACACAATCTTTTTGGGGTGCAGTGAACAAAATCCTTTTTGGGGTGCAGTGAACAACATCCTTTTTGGGGTGCAGTGAACACAATCTTTTTGGGGTGCAGTGAACAAAATCCTTTGTGGGGTGCAGTGAACACAATCTTTTTGGGGTGCAGTGAACACAATCTTTTTGGGGTGGAGTGAACAACATCCTTTTTGGGGTGCAGTGAACAAAATCATTTTTGGGGTGCAGTGAACACAATCTTTTTGGGGTGCAGTGAACACAATCTTTGTGGGGTGCAGTGAACACAATCTTTTTGGGGTGGAGTGAACAACATCCTTTTTGGGGTGCAGTGAACAACATCCTTTTTGGGGTGCAGTGAACACAATCTTTTTTGGGGTGCAGTGAACACAATCTTTGTGGGGTACAGTGAACAGAATCTTTGTGGGGTGCAGTGAACACAATCTTTGGGGGGTACAGTGAACACAATCTTTTTGGGGTGCAGTGAACACAATCTTTGTGGGGTGCAGTGAACACAATCTTTTTGGGGTGGAGTGAACAAAATCATTTTTGGGGTGCAGTGAACAACATCCTTTTTGGGGTGCAGTGATCAAAATCCTTTTTGGGGTGCAGTGAACACAATCTTTTTGGGGTGCAGTGAACAAAATCCTTTGTGGGGTGCAGTGAACAGAATCTTTGTGGGGTGCAGTGAACACAATCTTTGGGGGGGTACAGTGAACACAATCTTTTTGGGGTGCAGTGAACACAATCTTTGTGGGGTACAGTGAACAGAATCTTTGTGGGGTGCAGTGAACACAATCTTTGGGGGGTACAGTGAACACAATCTTTTTGGGGTGCAGTGAACACAATCTTTGGGGGGTACAGTGAACACAATCTTTTTGGGGTGCAGTGAACACAATCTTTGTGGGGTGCAGTGAACACAATCTTTGGGGGGGTACAGTGAACACAATCTTTTTGGGGTGCAGTGAACAACATCCTTTTAGGGTGCAGTGAACACAATCTTTGTGGGGTGCAGTGAACAACATCCTTTTAGGGTGCAGTGAACACAATCTTTGTGGGGTACAGTGAACAGAATCTTTGTGGGGTGCAGTGAACACAATCTTTGGGGGGTACAGTGAACACAATCTTTGTGAGGTGCAGTGAACACAATCTTTGTGGGGTGCAGTGAACACAATCATTGTGGGGTGCAGTGAACTCAATCTTTGTGGGGTACAGTGAACACAATCTCATACTTCTGAAGATTTGAGGGTGCTGCCTGTTCCATACTCCCCCTACTCCTCATCTAGCCTTTTAGGGGTACAAACAATAGTAATTGGGGCCTAGTGTGGTTGTGTACGTGTGATATACATACACTTTTTTGGATCATATTTTCTATTCCGCTATTTAATCAAAAACCTTTGGGGATCAGTTAAATTGGGGGATAGTCTGTGTTGGTACGTGTGAGAGAGATCCACCTTTCCAAGTTGTTGGGGTTCATCTCATACTTCTGAAGGTTTGAGGGTGCTGCCTGTTCCATACTCCCCCTACTCCTAGCCTTTTAGGGGTACAAACAATAGTAATTGGGGCCTAGTGTGGTTGTGTACGTGTGATATACATACACTTTTTTTGGATCATATTTTCTATTCCGCTATTTAATCAAAAACCTTTGGGGATCAGTTAAATTGGGGGATAGTCTGTGTTGGTACGTGTGAGAGAGATCCACCTTTCCAAGTTGTTGGGGTTCATCTCATACTTCTGAAGGTTTGAGGGTGCTGCCTGTTCCATACCCCCCCTACTCCTCATCTAGCCTTTTAGGGGTACAAACAATAGTAATTGGGGCCTAGTGTGGTTGTGTACGTGTGATATACATACACTTTTTTTGGATCATATTTTCTATTCCGCTATTTAATCAAAAACCTTTGGGGATCAGTTAAATTGGGGGATAGTCTGTGTTGGTACGTGTGAGAGAGATCCACCTTTCCAAGTTGTTGGGGTTCATCTCATACTTCTGAAGGTTTGAGGGTGCTGCCTGTTCCATACTCCCCCTACTCCTAGCCTTTTAGGGGTACAAACAATAGTAATTGGGGCCCAGTGTGGTTGTGTACGTGTGATATACATACACTTTTTTTGGATCATATTTTCTATTCCGCTATTTAATCAAAAACCTTTGGGGATCAGTTAAATTGGGGGATAGTCTGTGTTGGTACGTGTGAGAGAGATCCACCTTTCCAAGTTGTTGGGGTTCATCTCATACTTCTGAAGGTTTGAGGGTGCTGCCTGTTCCATACCCCCCCCTACTCCTCATCTAGCCTTTTAGGGGTACAAACAATAGTAATTGGGGCCTAGTGTGGTTGTGTACGTGTGATATACATACACTTTTTTTGGATCATATTTTCTATTCCGCTATTTAATCAAAAACCTTTGGGGATCAGTTAAATTGGGGGATAGTCTGTGTTGGTACGTGTGAGAGAGATCCACCTTTCCAAGTTGTTGGGGTTCATCTCATACTTCTGAAGGTTTGAGGGTGCTGCCTGTTCCATACCCCCCCTACTCCTCATCTAGCCTTTTAGGGGTACAAACAATAGTAATTGGGGCCTAGTGTGGTTGTGTACGTGTGATATACATACACTTTTTTTGGATCATATTTTCTATTCCGCTATTTAATCAAAAACCTTTGGGGATCAGTTAAATTGGGGGATAGTCTGTGTTGGTACGTGTGAGAGAGATCCACCTTTCCAAGTTGTTGGGGTTCATCTCATACTTCTGAAGGTTTGAGGGTGCTGCCTGTTCCATACTCCCCCTACTCCTCATCTAGCCTTTTAGGGGTACAAACAATAGTAATTGGGGCCCAGTGTGGTTGTGTACGTGTGATATACATACACTTTTTTTGGATCATATTTTCTATTCCGCTATTTAATCAAAAACCTTTGGGGATCAGTTAAATTGGGGGATAGTCTGTGTTGGTACGTGTGAGAGAGATCCACCTTTCCAAGTTGTTGGGGTTCATCTCATACTTCTGAAGGTTTGAGGGTGCTGCCTGTTCCATACTCCCCCTACTCCTAGCCTTTTAGGGGTACAAACAATAGTAATTGGGGCCTAGTGTGGTTGTGTACGTGTGATATACATACACTTTTTTTGGATCATATTTTCTATTCCGCTATTTAATCAAAAACCTTTGGGGATCAGTTAAATTGGGGGATAGTCTGTGTTGGTACGTGTGAGAGAGATCCACCTTTCCAAGTTGTTGGGGTTCATCTCATACTTCTGAAGGTTTGAGGGTGCTGCCTGTTCCATACCCCCCCTACTCCTCATCTAGCCTTTTAGGGGTACAAACAATAGTAATTGGGGCCTAGTGTGGTTGTGTACGTGTGATATACATACACTTTTTTTGGATCATATTTTCTATTCCGCTATTTAATCAAAAACCTTTGGGGATCAGTTAAATTGGGGGATAGTCTGTGTTGGTACGTGTGAGAGAGATCCACCTTTCCAAGTTGTTGGGGTTCATCTCATACTTCTGAAGGTTTGAGGGTGCTGCCTGTTCCATACCCCCCCTACTCCTCATCTAGCCTTTTAGGGGTACAAACAATAGTAATTGGGGCCTAGTGTGGTTGTGTACGTGTGATATACATACACTTTTTTTGGATCATATTTTCTATTCCGCTATTTAATCAAAAACCTTTGGGGATCAGTTAAATTGGGGGATAGTCTGTGTTGGTACGTGTGAGAGAGATCCACCTTTCCAAGTTGTTGGGGTTCATCTCATACTTCTGAAGGTTTGAGGGTGCTGCCTGTTCCATACCCCCCCTACTCCTCATCTAGCCTTTTAGGGGTACAAACAATAGTAATTGGGGCCTAGTGTGGTTGTGTACGTGTGATATACATACACTTTTTTTGGATCATATTTTCTATTCCGCTATTTAATCAAAAACCTTTGGGGATCAGTTAAATTGGGGGATAGTCTGTGTTGGTACGTGTGAGAGAGATCCACCTTTCCAAGTTGTTGGGGTTCATCTCATACTTCTGAAGGTTTGAGGGTGCTGCCTGTTCCATACCCCCCCTACTCCTCATCTAGCCTTTTAGGGGTACAAACAATAGTAATTGGGGCCTAGTGTGGTTGTGTACGTGTGATATACATACACTTTTTTTGGATCATATTTTCTATTCCGCTATTTAATCAAAAACCTTTGGGGATCAGTTAAATTGGGGGATAGTCTGTGTTGGTACGTGTGAGAGAGATCCACCTTTCCAAGTTGTTGGGGTTCATCTCATACTTCTGAAGATTTGAGGGTGCTGTATGTTCCATACTCCTCTTCCTCATCCTCCCTTTAGGGTAGGAAAAAATTTAATCGGGCCTAGTCTGTGTTTGTACGTGTGAGATACACAGTTTTTTATCCTATTCCGCTATTCAATACACACCCTTTTGGTGTAAAAAACATTAAATTGCGGCATAGTTTGCATATTTGACATTTGCATATATTGTGCCTTGTTGCGCTGTTTTGGGTACTCCACCAACATGGCCAGTGGCAATGACGCCATTCTCAGCTTAACTATCCCACTTCTATGCCTCCTTGAAAAAACAATTTGGGCGATGATGGAAGAGGATGTGGCACAGGATGAGGAGGAGGAGGAGGAGGATGAAGAGGTAACATTTCAAAGGCTTTCAGGGCAGTCATTCGCAAGGGGCTCCGAGGGTGGGTTCCTGCACACACAAACGCCAGGGACACAATTGTCCAGCAGGGGCACAGTTCTGGAGGATGAGGAGGATGAGGAGGAGGAGGAGCTGGAGGAGGAGATGGAACCATGTTCACAGCAGGGTGGCACCCAGGCCAGCTCATGGCCATCACTGGTGCGTGGCTGGGGGGATACAGAGGACACGGACGATACACCTCCCACAGAGGACAGCCTTTCGTCGCCTCTGGGCAGCCTGGCACACATGAGCGATTACATGCTGCAGTGTCTCCACAACGACCGCCGAGTTGCCCACATTCTAACTTGTGCTGATTACTGGGTGGCCACGCTGCTGGATCCCCGTTACAAGGACAACGTACCGTCCTTAATTCACTCACTGGAGCGCGATCGCAAGATGCGCGAGTACAAGCGCACGCTGGTAGACGCCATGCTGCTGGCATTCCCATCTGACAGCGGGGCCACAGTGGAAGCACAAGGCAGAGGAGGAGGAGGAGGAGGTCGCCAACGCAACCAGGGCACCGCCAGCACCTCAGAAGGCAGGGTTAGCATGGCCGAAATGTGGAAAAGCTTTGTCAGCACGCCACAACAAACAGCAGCACCAGCAGCTCAGATGGAACGTCTTAGCAGGAGGCAGCATTTTACCAACATGGTGGAGCAGTATGTGTGCACACGCCTACATGTAGTGAATGACGGGTCTGCCCCCTTCAACTTCTGGGTCTCCAAATTGGGCACATGGCCTGAGCTTGCCCTTTACGCCTTGGAGGTGCTGGCGTGCCCTGCAGCCAGTGTATTATCTGAACGGGTATTTAGCACGGCTGGGGGCGTTATAACAGACAAGCGCAGCCGCCTGTCCAGAGACAATGTGGACAAGCTCACGTTCATTAAAATGAACCAGGCATGGATCCCACGGGACTTTTCCGTACCTTATGCAGAATAGCAATGGATACCGACCTTACCCACCCATTGTTCCATTTTTGCTCTTTCTCACTCTTTTGGGGTGTACCCTCATTTAAAATTTTTGAAAAGAAGCAGTGTTGGCTACCTCGTCCTCCTCCTCAGGGCCAGATTAATGTAGGGGCTATTGGAGCTGCAGCTCCAGGCCCCTACCTTTTATATAGGCCCCGGGTTGGCCATATTCACTGTTACCGCTCTTCTGTCACTTGTAAACACAGAAGTCTGGCTTCTATGCTCGCTTCCCCAGGCAGCACCCTCAGAACCTCCCCACACAGCGTGAAGGCCGGACAAGGAGGGACAGTTGGCGATGCATGGATGTGTTTATGGGCTTCAGAGACAGCATCCCATGTTGAATTAGGCATGCATGGCTGCACCCTTCCTCCTCTGGGTGCATGGCAAGGCACGGCCCTTAAGGCCCTTCAAAATCCTCAGCACCAAGCCCATGATGCTGTTAATCCGGCCCTGGTCCTCCTCCACCGCCGCTTCCACCTACACCGCCCATAGGTGTGCGCAGCCTATTGCATTAAGGTGTGCACCCCAAAGTTGAAATACACATGCATGTGTTTGCCAGCAGGGAGAGTAATGTATCGGGGCCATGTACCTGTAGGCAAGGAGAAATAGAGCAGAGCAGGTCCCAGGGAGATCTTTCCCATCTCCTCACTGGCAATGCTATGTGCCCTAGGTGATTAGGGTGTGCCCAGGCACACCCAGCACACCCTGTGCGCACGCCTATGTCACCGCCACATCCACCACCACCTCAACCTCCCTCCTACTCCATATGGGCCTCGTCCTTCAGAGATGAAGAAGAACATTGTTTTATTTTTCTGTTTTTTTTTGTTGTTTTAAGTTATTTCCCTATCCACATTTGTTTGCAGAGCACTTGCCATGCTCTTAATTACGTTTTGCTGCCATTTGCAGCACTCTAGCCCTTTCCTTTGGTGTTTTAGAGCCATTTTAGTGCCTTAAAGTTCGGGTCCCCATTGACTTCAATGGGGTTCGGTGTCCGGGAAAAGTTCGGTAAAAGTCCGGGACACGGACCCGGACTTTTTTTTAAAGTTCGGCCGAACCCGTCGAACACGGACATCTAGGTGTCCGCTCAACCCTAATTATAACTACAAACCATGTTACATGAAATTAAAGAAAGATATTGAAAATAATAGCTATAATATGTTACATACTGAGCGCTGAAAACTCGTCTTTCTTACATATTAATTATATCTGATACATATTAAGGTTACTCTTTTCTGAAACCTGTCAAACATATGTTTTCTTTTTACACAGTGTCTTTTTACACTGGTATTATTGCTACAACTCATGTTTATTGTGTGTACACACGTGGAAATTAATGTATATACATTCAACTGACTACTGTAAACTGTACATATGTATATCCTTTACTTGACTATTTCATTTCTGTTATCTTTGAACTTTCAGCAAACTTGATTGTAAAAAAAACTAAAAATAAACCCTAAAAAAACAATTACTTTTAGGAGCACCTCTTTAAACAAAAAACATCCCCAATTATCATCTGTACCAATCTAAATCTCCACTTTAAGTGCAGTATTACTGCAAGGAAAGTATTGTAATTTGATGATTTACTTATTCTCCCCCTGTCAGATCAGAAGTATCAAACTGTAAGGCTGTCATATCTCCTGCCAGAACTTAGTGCTGATCAAACAAACACTCCAAAAAGTGTCATATATTTGTTCACTCAGGATTACATAAAAGAAAACGGAAGACTTTTTGAGTGAAAGTTTTACCCTATTTCACCTGCTCAAACAGAGCTTAACATTTAACCTGTCCTTTACCAACCTCTCTGCTCCAGCTTGGAGAAAAGAGTAGTAAAAACATAACTTACAACTATCTCTAAGAAGTAAGGGCTTTTTTCCCCTGTGGGGATAGATCTATGAGCTAAGAAGACATGTGCATGACGAAAACATTTGTTCCGTTTAGATTCGTTCATCTAGTTATTTCGTTTAGTTAAATTTTTTTGATTCGTTCAATTCATATTCAAGATTCGTATTTGGAATTCATATTCAGAATTCATTTTATGTCTTTTTTTAATTTTCTTTGAATTTACCGATTTTTTTCATTTAGAAACATTTGAAACGATACATTTTGAATCGATCGAATCAAAAAAGGTTAGATTTTTTTTTCGATTCAAATGTGGCAAAGTGAAGAAACAAAAGTAAAATCGTCATGAAATCATTACAATGATTCTTTAAATCATCTTTGGCTTAAATAAAACAGCATTATTTCAAAATGGTGCACTAATAACACACACAGTCCTTGATTTCAGAAATATGTTTACAGTTTGAATTCAATTGGAATTCGATGTAAAATTTGATTCGAATTTAAATTCCAATTTCCAAAATTCGGGCAAATTTTGTTTAGTTATGCGGAGCGTTCGGTAAACTTCGTTTCTACTGCAATTCGGGTATTTGGATATATCCAAATCTCCGAATAAGGAAAAATTTGTCTGAATGTTTATTCGGAAAGAAACGAACTGCACATTTCTAGAGCTGAGAGGAAATAGGTTGCTTACCCCTGAAGCACTGTGGACTGAATACTGGACTACTTTGCAAGAGAATGCACCTATAAACGGTCTATGTACCAGAATCCAGTAAGTAAAGCCTTTACTTGTGCTCCTACTGCTTCATGGTCCTTTCTCCATGAACCTTGGACTGTTCTAGTCTGCCTTGACCTGTGATCATACTGCTTCATGGTCCTTTCACCCTGAACCATAGACTATTCCAGTCTGCCTTGACCTGTGATCATACTGCTTCATGGTCCTTTCACCCTGAACCATAGACTATTCCAGTCTGCCTTGACCTGTGATCATACTGCTTCATGGTCCTTTCACCCTGAACCATAGACTATTCCAGTCTGCCTTGACCTGTGATCATACTGCTTCATAGTCCTTTCACCCTGAACCATAGACTGTTCCAGTCTGCCTTAACCTGTGATTATACTGCTTCATAGTCCTTTCACCCTGAACCATAGACTGTTCTAGTCTGCCTTGACCTGTGATCATACTGCTTCATAGTCCTTTCACCCTGAACCATAGACTGTTCTAGTCTGCCTTGACCTGTGATCATTCTGTTTCATGGTCCTCAGCTGTTAACCATGGGCTGTTCAAGGCTGCCTTGACCTGTGATCATACTGCTTCATAGTCCTTTCACCCTGAACCATAGACTGTTCCAGTCTGCCTTGACCTGTGATCATACTGCTTCATGGTCCTTTTACCCTGAACCATAGACTGTTCTAGTCTGCCTTGACCTGTGATCATTCTGTTTCATAGTCCCTAGCTGTGAACCATGGGCTGTTCAAGACTGCCTTGACCTGTGATCATGCTGCTTCATGGTCCCCAGCCGTGAACCGTAGACTGTTCCACTCTGCCACAATACTGCTATTGCTACTTTGAGGGAATTGTCCTTTGCCATTAATACCTGATGTTTTGGAGTATCCCGCATCACCATGATCCCCTCCCAAGTTCTTCTAGCAAATAAACTTTAAAAAAAAAGACAACCCCTAGACTGATCAGTAAACCAAGGTGAAGGGTTTTCTGTTGCTGTGTGCCTGGCTGCCTCTGGCCTATTTGATCTATAGGGGTAATGCTTCAAATATAATGTAGCTCAAATGCATTTGATTTTTTTTTTTTATTTGCTACTCTGAGCTTCCTGGCTGCACAGTGGCCCCTTGTGCCACCAGGACATATAGAGTTCTGTGTGAGTCTCTGCAACATGCGTGTTCCCGCTTTGTACTACAATTCTATCTGTAACCCTTTGAATGCTGCACACACAGCCAGCACAAGAGAAACACAGATCAAAAGCCACACCTTTCCCCTCCCACAGCAATGATTGACAACAGCTCTGTGCCTCACTTGTGCTGGCTGCACATGTTGGAAAAGTGGGAGCGTGCACAATGCGGTCTTACATAGGATTCTTTAGGTCCTGTCAGCACTGAGAGGATGAGAATATATTGGTGTGGAAAGAGAATAATTGCAAAAGGAAGCTTTAAGGTGGAAATTTAAAAAAAAATTCTAATGCATGTGGGTTATGTTTTTTTATCTGATTTAAGCAAAAATTTACTTTAACCTCTTCACGGCTTCGCTTCCCAACCCTTTAAGAGGTTTAAGTAAGCCAGTAGACGGGGCTGGGTTTATGATCATGTGACCGGGGTAATTGGATGTCATGGTGCTCACGTGATTGGAAAGTTCCCGCTCGCAAGCAGCGATTGGGAACTTTACGTTAACCGCCAGTAAATGTGTCGGGAGTGTGCAGGGCGCACGCACTCGGCACAGCTGTATTTGCCCCAATTCACCGAAATATGTGGCCACTTAGCAGGTGGGCCTTGGTATTTGAATGCGACTGGCGCGAAGGGATTAATACCACTTTAACCATAACTTTTAGCCTTTTCTATGCAATGTATATGACTCTCTTCTTTCCCGGACACAACTAGACCTATGCAATCAAGCAGACAAAGTGAGATATATAGGAAAGGAGCCAAGCTAATGGACTTAGTAGAAAAACTGCCAAACTGGTGCTCTATGACCCCGATCACACTTGAGCGTTTTTCAGCTTGAAGCGCAACGCTCAGAAATGTCGCTCAACAAGCAAAATCTCATTAATTTTAATAGCCCCTGTTTACATTTGAGCGTTTTGTCGCATGAATCAAAATGGCTGTCACTCGAAAAAAGTACATGAGCTACTTTTGAGGCAGATTTGAGTGTTTTTGCCCTCCATAGACTTCAATGGAAAAGTCCTGAACAATGAGAAATTAGGATTTTTTCAGTCGTTTTCAATTCAAACTGTAGCTCCCCTCCCCTTTTCTAGCATCACTCCTGAAAACACTCAGCTCAACTGTGAATGTAGCTTTAAACAGCCAGTCTACCAAGGAAAACCTGTATTTCTGACTTAATAAATGCATTTTTTACCATATTTCCTTGAAACTATAATCTTACTAGTAACTATCAACTATATAAAATGTGTGTACACAATACATGTAAGTGACAAGCCAAGCTATAAGAGAAAGAGGAAAGGGGAGAAGTGCATTGTGGTCATGTGATGTATCGGCCTCAGAGGAAATCTGAACATTTTACTGAGGTTTATTCAACAAAAAGTTCCTAGCCAGCAGGGGGAGCTCAGACTACGTTCAACATGTTTACCAGTCTAATCCCCTACTGCTTTGCTGGAAAAAAAAGACTGCTGTTTAGAGAATTAAAAGCAGCATTAAACCCAAAAACAAAAATTGAATATATTGCAGCTTACCAATCATTAGATGTGGTGGCTGCATTTGCTTTCTTTTTTTCCCTCTGTTTTCACCTGGTGATCTGACCAGTAACACAGCACCTGTATTTAAGGCGTCTACACTCTGGAAGAAGGAGTAACAGAGACACCTTTAGATAGAAACATTTTCAGAGTGCGTGTGTGCGTGTGTGCGCTCGCATGTGTGCATGTGTGTGTGTGTGTGTGTGTGTGTGGGGGGGGGGGCTGAATCCCTGTAAGCCCCCCCCCCCCCCTGCCAGTGTTAAATGGGGTTTTTCAACCCTCTAACTGCTACATCTGCGGAACAGCTTTTTCCATTGAAAAATAACAGACTTACTGACTGGAAAATCAGGTGGAAATAGAAGAAAGAAAGCCTAGACAAGAAAACAAATGCAGCCATCACATCACATCTAAGAATGTGTAAGCTGCAATATAACAGCTATGCTAGGCACATTGTACAGGGTGGGGGTGGGGGAATACTCAACCTTGAGGCAGACCTCTACTCTTATAGATGAGCCTACACCATGTACACTTGCACCATAACTGCTCTCCAGTTAACTCTCAGTTCCCCATGACTATGTACACCTTCTCTGTAGTCTGCATTTAGGAGGAACATGCTGAGCTCTGTCCACAGCGACCTGTCCAGTGTTTTCTTCTATTACTTCCCAGTGGCAGAGTGGACCCCTCCGTGCACTCTGCGCAGGCTCCACATGTGCACTAACTAACTTAAGTCTTGAACTTCTGTATCTCTGTACAAGATGGGAACCTCTGTGGTGCGAAACTGCTTCCATTGCTATGGGAGGCAAACTTCTGGCAGAAGGAGTGCCAACAACATCTTTCCTACTGCTAGAGTTCTACCTATAACAGGTACACACGATCAACAGGCTGTTGTAAAACTTCTGTTACTCTTGGTAACCACTTATGTCTTCACATTACACCACTCTACGCCAGTGATCCACTCGGTGTGCTGATTACTTGCATTACGCCTCTTTAGTAACTTCAGAGCAGGCCAGGACAACATTTCAATAAAGAAAAGTGCAAGAAAGGGCATTACAAAGTTCAACACACAGAAGAGAAGAGAAGAGAAGGAGAAACAAAGAGAAAAACAGAAAATAAAAAATATACCTAGCTTTTGTGAAAAAAGCTAAAAAAAAAAAACAGAATAGGAAGCTGATGTTTAATTCACAGTCCATGAGGCAAGTCATTAGTCATTGTACAACAGCAGGAATGTTACTTTAAAACCCTTATTTTTAGAACCAAGGTTGCTTGGATAAAAGGAGTCAAGTTGCTATTTAAAAGCGTTTCAATTTTCTTCAAAAATGAGTACTGTAAATTTGTGGAAAATAAATCCTATGTTTCCTCTGCATAATTTTTCATTATGCAACAGGCTCTTGCTTTGCTCCTAACATAAACAGCCAACAAATGATGAAGTAACAAAGATCTGTATATACAGTATATATATATATATATATATATATATATATATATATATACTGTATATACACGTCTTAGATTGTGGAATTGTGGAGGGGTGAAGTTACTGAAGGTATGCTAAAGTTTATTTTAATGTAAGCAGTAAGCACAAGGAACCAATCAGTTGTGCTGCACAGAGCATGGTGATAGAAGGAGAAGGCAGAGGGACAGCCAGATGACCTCATCAGTATGCTACTTCTCCTATCACTGTCCAGTCACAGGCTCATGGGGTGGGACAAGACCTGTATGTGTTATGCAACTGTAGCAGAGAAAAAACAGGTTTCCTCTTCTTCCAGGCAGGGCTGTGTGAGGAGGCAGAGCTGTGTAAATCTTAGAAATGGATAGACAGAAATATAGATCCTTTGGCAGGTATAGGTATTCCATCAGTGTTCATCTGTGTAAAAAACTGCTTGCTTGTAGTTCAATTGCATTACAAGTAGCCTAGGTTGTGATGAGCTTTGAAAGACTTTAGTGTGTGAACCAGTGAGCACATTGGCCTTCTTTTTCTTTTTCATTGGCCTCAGCTTTTTGACCATTCAAGAAATAAGGATATCAGCAGCTATACTATCAACTCAATGAGCTGCCAAAGATAAAAGCCAAGCTGAAAATAAGGGCTGGTAGCCTGTGCACTCTGGGTAGATCCGGGGTTCTGTTACTGGAGCCCTGAACACAACCCCTCTGCTAGAATCACCTCTTTTACAGATACCTCCTTCTGGTCAGTGGTGGCTGGTTCATTGGGGGTGCAGGGGCACCACCCCCCCTATCCATGCATCTGGCCCCCTAATCTACATGCAGGGCGCCTGACGCATGGATTCCAATGGGTTTTTTTTTTCTTCGAAGCATGTGATTAGAGCCAGAGGCTCTAATAGGCCTAAAAAAGGGTGGGCACGGGCGCAGTTGTGTGACAATAACGAATGAATATTCGCTACTGCTACCCTGATTCTCCTCCTGGCCAATCCGGAAGTGGGTCCTTAGACCCGTTTCTCGATTGGCCGAAAGGAAAAGCCATGCTATTGGCCAAGGAGCAGAGAAAGAGGAGGGAGTAGACTGAGGGGGAAGCCGCCGCTGCCTGCCCAGGGTGAGTGAGCCGGGGATCGGTGGGGGTACAGTGCGGGCTGGAGCTGGTGGGGGACCGGCGACCGGGGGGGGGGTACAGACTGGGCTGGAGCTGGTGGGGGACCGGCGACCAGGGAGGGGGACAGTGCGGGCTGGAGCTGGTGGGGGACCGGCGACTGGGGGGGGGGGTACAGAGTGGGCTGGAGCTGGTGGTGGACCGGCGACCAGGGAGGGGGACAGTGCGGGCTGGAGCTGGTGGGGGATAGTGGGGACCGGCGACCAGGGAGGGGGGACAGTGCGGGCTGGAGCTGGTGGGGGACCGGCGACCGGGGGGAAATTGCGGGCTGGAGCTGGTGTGGGACCGGCGACCAGGGGGGGGGGGGCAGTGCGGGCTGGAGCTGGTGGGGGACAGGCGACCAGGGGGTGGAGGACCGGCGACCAGGGAGGGGGACAGTGCGGGCTGGAGCTGGTGGGGGACCGGCGACCGGGGGGAAATTGCGGTCCCCCAACAGCAACCTGGGGGACAGTGTGGGCTGGAGCTGGTGGGGAACCGGCGACCGGGGGGGGGGTACAGACTGGGCTGGAGCTGGTGGGGGACCGGCGACCAGGGAGGGGGACAGTGCGGGCTGGAGCTGGTGGGGAACCGGCGACCGGGGGGGGTACAGAGTGGGCTGGAGCTGGTGGGGGACCGGCGACCAGGGAGGGGGACAGTGCGGGCTGGAGCTGGTGGGGGACCGGCGACCGGGGGGAAATTGCGGGCTGGAGCTGGTGGGGGTCCGGCGACCAGGGGGGGGGGCAGTGTGGGCTGGAGCTGGTGGGAGACAGTGCGGGCTGGAGCTGGTGGTGGACTGGCGAACAAGGGGGGCAGTGTGGGTTGGAGCTGGTGGGGGACAGAGCGGGCTGGAGCTGGTGTGTTGGGGTGGTATGGTGTGGTCTGTCTGCCGCCCCCCCCTGGCCCATGGAGCCACCACTGCTTTTGGCCAATAAATATAAAGAGAAAAGCCACTTTTCTATCTTTGCCGCCTAGTGTGTCTAATGGTAAATCAGTTCATACATTTTAATGTATCATTTTCCTTTTTGATTGGAATGTATTTTGTTGCTTACTGATTTTCCAAAAAAAACCACATAAAATTGTAAGTACGTTTCTGTATTTGTTTCTACATAAAACATTGCAAGGCTTAAATGAATCCACATCCTTTGATGACTGATTTTGGAACCTCCATAGGCCACCTTCATTTTGTCATATTGTAAAAATGAAGGATTTGCTTGGCTTATTTCCACCCCACTTCCCACAAGCTTCTCATTTTCTCATTTATTTGCATATTGCTCTTCTGATCTAGCAGGACTGTCACCGTGACAGGTGCATCTGAATAATGTATGATTGCTATTGATTAATGACTATTTTTGGCTCAATATCTAATTAATCTTTGCACTGCCAATAATTGTGCCATAAATAATTCATAACACAATCTCTCTCTGTGTCGGGGTAAACAAAACACAGGAATAGCTGATCAAAGTGTTTCATATTCCAGCCTGATCTGTTTATGTTTTTGTTCTCTCAGGCGTAGTGTGTTTTATGCAGTTTTGAATACGCGCATTACTTTTATGTCAAACACACTCCTGCTAAAGCTTGGATATTAGCTTTTGGATACGGAATTTGTTAAGTAAAATTCAAAGCTTTAATGTATCTTATAAAACACCAAGGGAAAATGTTGCATAAAGCAAGATATTTTCTGATTATCTCCATAAGAAAAAAAAAAAAAAAAAAAACAGAATTTGTTCCTTTTACTATTTGATACAATTTGGCAATTTACAGTATATTATATTGTTTCTTTGCTCTGCATTTTGGATATTTATAGTTGAAGCTTTTGTTTAAATATAGAATTGATGCTGATAAAAATACATTGCATAACATTTTCTATTGGGTAACCATATCTGTATTTCTGCCTCTACACCAAGTATAATAATGCAATGTTTATTTATAGCGTCTACGGGAAAAATTCTGAACAGCTTCCCAGGATAAATTAACAATGCTTTGAACAATGTATGTCCTAATGGTGGTTAGCAATCGATGACTGGCAGAACAGGCACAAAAGATTGAGGACACATTTGACAGTACAAACATACAGTGCTGTGAAAAAGTTTTACATTTCTTTGCATATTTGTCAAACTTAAATGATTCAGATCATCAAACAAGTTTTAATACTACACAAAGATAACCCGAGTAAATACAAAATGCAGTTTTTAAATGATGATTTAATTTTTTTAAGAAAACAGTTGTCCAAACCTGCCTGGCCTTATATGAAAAAGTAATTGCCCCCTAAATCTAATACCTGGTTGTGCCACCCTTGGCAGCAACAACTACAATCAAGTGTTTGCAATGGGATGAGTCTTTCACCTCGCTATGGAGGAATGTTGGTGCACTCGTCTTTGCATAATTGTTTTAATTCAGTCACATTGGAGGGTTTTCGAGCATGAGCAGCCTGTTGAAAGTGGTTGTAAAGGCTCAAGATTTTTTACCTTCATGTATTCTATTCATGAAGGTAAAAAACCTTCTCTGTGCACCAGCCCCCCCTAATACTTACCTGAGCCTGAGCTTCCTCCAGCGATGTGCAAGAGAGTCTAGGCTCTCCGGGGACTCTCCCTCCTCATTGGCTCCCGCTGCTGTCAATCACAGCCAGTGAGCCAATGAGGAAAGAGAGGGGGTGGGGCCGAGCTGCAGCACCATGTCTGAATGGACAAGCAGAGCCACAGCTCATGAACGAGCCTGCTTGGGTGCCCCAATTGCAAGCTGCTTGCTCTGGGGGGCACTCGGCAGGAGAGAGAGCCAGGAAGGGACCTAAGAAGAGGAGAATCGAAGATGCTCTGTGCAAAAGCACTGCACAGAGCAGGAAAGTATAACATTTTTGTTCAAATAAAAAAAAAAAAGAGAGCCTTTAATATCACTTTAAGGCCATGCCACAGCATCTCAGTCAGATTTAAGTGCAGACTTTGACTAGGCCGCTCAAATCGTAATTTTTTTTTTTTTTGAGCCATTCAGAGGTGGACTTGCTGGTGTGTTTGAGATCATTGTCCTGCTGCATAACCCAAGTGCACTTGAGCTTGAGTTCACAAACTAATGACCGGACATTCTTCTTTAATATTTTCTGGTAGAGCACAGAATTCATTTTTCCATCAATTATAACAAACCGTCTGGGTCCTGAAGCTTACCCAGTCCATCACACTACCATCACCATGTTTGATGTTCTTTTTCTGAAATGCTGTGCTAGTTTTACACCAGATGTAACTGGGTACACACCTTCCAAAAAGTTCAACTTTTGTTTCATTAGTCTACAGAATGTTTGCCCAAAAGTCTTGGGGATAATTGAGATGTTTTTTTGACGAACGTGAGACAAGTCTTTGTGTTCTTTTTGGTCAGCAGTAGCTTTGGCCTTGGAACTCTTCGGTGGATGCCATTTTTGCCCATTCTCTTTCTTATTGGTGAATCGCGAACACTGACCTTAATTTAGGCAAGTGAGGTCTGCAGATCTTTAGATGTTGTTCTGGGTTCTTTTTATGACCTCCTGGATGAGTTGTCGTTGTGCTCTTGGAGTCATTTTCGTAGGCCGTCCACTCCTGGAAAGGTTCACCACTGTTTCAAGTTTTCTCAAATTGTTGATAATGACTCCCACTGTGGTTCGCTGGAGTTTAAAAGCCTTAGAAATGGCTTTGTAACCCTTTCCAGACATGTCAGTTTCTTTGTTTCTCATCTGATTTTGATTTTTTTTTTTAGATCACAATGTGTTGCTTTTTGAGGTGTTTTGCTTTGTCAGACAGCTTCTATTTAACCGCTTAAGGTCCACCCAATAGCAATTTTACTGCTACAGAGCGGCACATTTGTGCTGGATCACATATACAATATATAATTATAATCAGGAGGACAATTCCCCCCAAAAACCCAAGCGCTCATGTAGTAAGGAAAAAAAGAGAAAGAAAAAAGATCACTAATTGACCAATGATGATGAAAAATAACCACCACTAGCTGCTGCTATAATAATAATAATTGTAAACAGAATAATGTTTAAAATCACGCAACATAATCGAAAACATTTAGCAGCGCTCAATCAATAAGACAGAAAAAACACTGCGTGTCTTCCTATGAGGTGAATAATCTGGCAAAGTCCTATCCGGACAAATTGTTGATTAAAACAGCCAGTCCTTATAGTTCTTATACAATCAATATAGTGTTCTGTGACCACACCTTGTGTGTCCACTCCTCAAGATAGATTGCTGTCACCAGATCTCTAAATTTATATCGCTCTGTATTAACCACTCCTCCTCAATGTGAAATCACAGAAGCTGACAAATCCGATCAATGCACGCTATGTCACTTGTTAACCACTTCAGCTCCGGAAGATTTGGCTGCTCAAAGACCAGGCCCTATTTTGCTATTCGGCACTGCGTTACTTTAACGGACAGTTGTGCGGTTGTGCAACACTGTACCCAAATGAAATTGATGTTCTTTTTTTCCCCACAAACAGAGCTTTCTTTTGGTGGTATTTGATCACCTGTGCGATTTTTATTTTTTGCGCTATAAACAAAAAAAGAGCGACTATTTTGAAACAATTACAATATTTTTCACATTTTTTTATATGAAATTCTCAAAAAAAAAGTAAAAATCTAAATGTTTTAACATTTTAGGCCAATTTGTTTTCTGCTACATATTTTTGGTAAAAAAAATCACAATAAGCGTATTTTAAATGGTTTGCGCAAAAGTAATTGCGTTTACTAACTACGGGAAAGATTTATGTCATTTTTATTGTTCTTTTTTTAACTAGTAATGACGGCAATCTGCAATTTTATTTGCAACATTGCGGCGGACAGATCGGACCCCTAACTGACATTTTTGACACTTTTGGGGGTACCAGTGATATTACTACAGTAATCAGTGCTATAAATATGCACTGTTACTGTAAAAATGACACTGGCAGGGAAGGGGTTAACTTTATTGGTGATCAAGGGGTTAAGTGTGTCCCTAGGAGCGTGATTCTAACTGTTAGGGGGCGTGGCTAGTGAAGTAACCACAGAGACATGCGATCCTATATAGCAGGATCGCATAGCCTCTGTGCCTACTTCAGTGAGAATGACAGACGGCTGTGTTTACATCAGCCGTCTGTCTTTCTCCCTCTCCCGTGGGAGATCGCAAGTGGCCAGCGGCCATCGAAACGGCCGGTCACATGTGCTGGCTAGGCAGGGAACGAGCGGGGGCAGGAGCGCGCCTCCGGCGGTGCACGCTCGCCCCCTACAGGCTCTTTGGCCAGCGACGTAGTACTACGTCACTTTGCCTGTAAGCGGCTGTGTGCCGCAGTAAATATACAGCAGGCAAGTGGTTAATAACCTCTTCTCCCTATGGAATCTCAGAAGATAGCAACTCACGTCTATAAGGGAAAGGAAAATTCTCCTCCACGGATACTTCCAGCAATGACTCCTCTAATTCCTCCCACATGGAGCTTCCTGTCTGTATATCACTTCCTACCTTTACCTTACCTCACTTCCTGTCTGTACTTTACATTACTTTCTGTCTCTGGCTCTGAGAGTCTAAAGTCCCAATGGGCAAAAATCTGCAATTGGGATGGAGGCGCTTTGAAGGGTACTACCAGCCATATTTTGTTTCTTAGTACAGTGACAGTGCATATATTTAGCATTGATCAATGTATTAGTATCACTGGTCCCCAAAAAGTGTCAAAAGTGTCAGTTAGTGTCAGAATATGCACCGCAATATTGCAGTCCCTCTATAAGTCGCTGATCGCCTCCATTACTAGTAGAATAAATTTAAAAAAAATAGTTTATAGATGCTATAACCTTTGCGCAAACCAATTAATATACGAACAATATGGGATTTTTGTTACCAAAAATATGTAGCAGAATACATATTGGGCTAAACTGATGAAGAAATAAGATTTTTTTCAATAGTTTATTGGAAATTTTTTATAGCAGAAAGAAAAAAATTTTGTTTTTTTTTCAAAATTGTTGGTCTTTTTTGTTTATAGCACAAAAAAAAAACACAGAGGTTATCAAATACCACAAAAAGAAAACTCTATTTGTGGGGAAAAAAGGACATTTTATTTGGGTACAGTATCGCACGACCGCACAGTTGTCGGTTAAAGTAGCGCAGTGCCGAATCGCAAACAATCGCTTGGTTATGAAGGGGGGTAAACCTCCTCGAGGGGAAGTGGCTAAAATGATTGTAACCAATCAACTTGTAAAACAACCCATTCAGTTTAATGAAATGTAAAACATTTGGGTATAGATATAAGACAAATTATGTTCTCCTCCTGCTTAGTGAAATCAGTTTTTAATAGGATAGCAGAGGGAGCGGCAGAAACATTGGAGATTTTACTCAAAGGAAGAAATACAAAGAGAACAGGATACTTTTTCTCATACCTTCCAACTCTTGGGACCGAGGGACACCTATTAGCAAAAGTATGTAGGCATAGGAAACCCCCCTGCCTCACCCACTTAAAAGACAATTATACAAAAAAAAAAAAAAAAAATTTGTTAAACCCACAAATGTTTTTTTTCTTTTTACCACTGCTATTCCTTAAGGCCCCTTTCACACTAGTGCGACTAGTCCCACGATTTTAGACCACAAAAAAAGTCATTTTCCATTATTTTCAATGAGCCCCATTCATATCAGTGCGTTTTGAAGTCGTACCGACTTCAAAGTAGTTCCTGCACTACTTTGCCACGATTTGATTGCATTTTGAGCCATAGCCATAGCCATTGCTTTCAAAATTGTGTCAAAATCGCGGCAAAGTCGCGTCAAAATCTCGCTGCAAAATCGCGGTAAAATCACGTTGCATAAGTGTGAAAGGGGCCTTATACTGGCTTTTGACAATAACAAATGCGACCATTTAGAAGTTAGATGAAAGGTTTAGAACTGGGAAACACTTTTTATAAGCTAAATAGTGCATTTTATAAGCAACTTTGTAGATCAGACCAAAATGAGGGACAAATGAGGAGGAAAGAGGGAAAGAGGGACTTTTTTTCAAATCAGGGACAGTCCCTCGAAATCAGGGACAGTTGAGAGCTATGTTTTCATTACAAGTACATGGTACAGCTGGCACATATCAGGAATATAAAATGTTGGGGTAACAAACACTTTAAGTGATTTCTTGATTCAACGGGTCTGGCAGTATTCAGGCCTGGGTGTGGCAAGTGAAATTTAACTTAGCTTTCCAAAAAATTTGGTTAATCACAGTTCATTCATGATTTAGCAAAGGGGAGGGGCAATTACTTTTTAACATAGGGCCAGGCAGGTTTAGACAGCTTTTTTTCTCTTAATAAATGAAATAATCATTTAGAAACTGCATTTTGCATTTACTCGGGTTATCTTTGTGTAATATTAAAAGTTGATGATCTGAGTCATTTAAGTATGACAACTATGCAAAAAAAAATCTGAAAGGGGCAAATATTTGTTTACAGCACTGTAGGTAGACACTGAAGAGACATTTACATTGGACAGGTTTTGAGACCTAATTGGACAGGTTTTCAATTCTAATGGAGAATCTAACAACAGGAATACAGAAATATTCAGTTTGCAATATGTTTTACAAAGTACAGATTCAGATTAGGTCCTCTGACCAAGAGGCTAGTTTGCAACATCAGGATGTAGTGCCTTCCTAGTTAGGATTCTAAGCAATTCTACTTTTTGGGTTCTGCAGTAATCAGAGGAGCAGTGATTGTTTGGTTTGGTCTGCTCAGCGCTTCACAGGCTGAGAGTTTGATTACTCCCACCTGCCTCTAGAGAAGTTTCTAGGGCTTAGGGCGGGGATTTAAAAAAGTCCAGTCTGAATAATCAGTAGGGACCAGTCAATCTCTTGGGAGGTGTGTTCACCAAAGTTTCTAGAGCCTAAAGTGGTTGTAAACCCCATTTATGAAAGTTGAACTAAGCACATATATAAGTAGTGTTTACTTGTCTCTCTCCAAAGCTCTCAGTGTCGTTTCTCTCTGGTGTTCCGTTCCTCTGTTATCAGCATGAGTCACTTCTGACAACCTCTCCGACATATGAGATAACAGTAGCTGAAAATTTGTGTCGGGGAGGGAGCATGGAGGGAGATTAACAGGGAGCTTGTCTATTCAGACTACAGCTCTGCATGTTACCTCATTCCTCTGCCTATATGGAGAGGGGTGGGGTGTCCCTTTGCTCCAATCAGCTCTCAAACAGTGTAAGTCCATCCCTATGTTCTGCTGAAAGAGGGAGAAAGATTTTAACACAATCTGCACTTTCCAAAAAGTGTAGAGTGGGGAAGACAGTAGATATATATGTAAAACTTATGTAGGAGGATTTGTTTAATCTCTGTAGTATCTGAGACTCATCACGTCACTAGGTATAAGTCAGGGTTTACAAACACTTCAAGGCGAGTGAATTCAAATGTTCAGTCTGAATATTTACCGGGCCCTGTGGGGATTGTTTCTTTGAGCTCAGAGGAGAGGAACTGCTTGGCCTTGGGCCCCCACCTTTTGGGCTGGAAGCTTGACTACTTTAATAGAGGTTGCACCTGTGGACTGATTATTGCAAGGATCTTGTGAGTAAAGATTTTTTATCTGCGCTAAAGCTGATTCAAAGGCCCCAGCCGTGAACTGTGGTCTATTCAAGTCAACCTCTTTTTGTGTTCATTCTGTTTCTTAGCCCCTAGCCGTGAACTGTGGATTATTTAAGTCTACCAATACTAGTGCTCCTGCCACTAAATATGAGTTGTCTGCTGCAAGCACTATACCTCATTTTGGAGTATCCTGCATCATCCTAAATCCCCTCCCAATTTCTACTAGCAAATAAACTTCCAAAAAAAGACAACCCCTAGACTGATTAATGAGCCAGAGTGGATGGATTGTTGCTGTGTGCCTGACTACCTTGCACTGTTTTGGGAGAGGACCTGTGCAATCTACTGCAGCCCCTCCAGACATATCACTACAAGTACTTAGCATTTGTAATATATAATCACAAATTTGAATCTCTTGCAAGAAAGAATAACTTACTATAACCAGAGAAGATTGACTTAAAACGGAACTCCAGCTTTACCTTTAGTCTTACACAGTTGTACAGACTCCTCTCTTACTGACAGTGCTTACTCTGATTTTACTGCACACTGTGAGCTTCCCACAGGATGCATTAGAAGCTTCAGCAAGAAGATAGAGTCTGTCTTATTTCCTGGATGAAGGACACCCAGCATCATCTTCTTCCCACCCTGACTGTCCCTGTTCTACTTCTTTTATTTATTGGATTTCAGCTCTTTCTATCATGAAGGCTCATCAACACTTGTGGCCATTATCTAAGGCAGTCTGAATGCAGATGAAGCCTGCCTAGAAATGCCCACTACTCCAGGCTTAAAGACATTTTGATATTTGCATAACTCATTCAGTCCACTTCTTGCATTTAAGAGGAAGTAAACCCGCTTAAAAAAATGTGAAAAAAAAACCTGTTAAGACAAAGGCATAATGAGCTAGTATGCATCGCATACTAGCTCATTATGAAGTACTTACCTAAAAACGAAGACCCCTCAGTGCCGACAGGACGGCCCACATGTTAGGCCGTCCTGCTTCCTGGATCTCGTCCTCCGGCCATCTGATTGGCCGGGGGCGAGATTACATCATTCTTGCGCATGCACGCGGGAGCCGCCGTTCACGCCACTGGGATCTGAAGGAATGGCACGGGTGGCCGTTGCTTCAGAGCGTATGCGCCGATGACGTCATCGGCTGCATGCACTGTAAATATCTCCTAAACGGTGCAAGTTTAGGAGATATTTATAGCACCTATAGGTAAGCCTTAATGTAGGCTTACCTATAGGTAAATGTAAACAAAGTGGGTTTACAACCTCTTTAAAGTAAAACTAAAGGCAAAACCTTTTATAGATTTGGATAGAGTGGAAAATGGATTAAAATGCTTGTCAGTTTTTATTGCTGTCTGTATCCCCGTTATGGAGATTCACCCTCTCTATTTGTCTTGCTTACCATTATCATTAAAAGTAAAAGAAAATCCCAAATTTTGGGTTGTCCCCAGAAAAGTAATACAGGGGAAATCTTCCAATGGGGACACTAGTTCTGGTGACCTGACTGGGGGTTCCCAAGGAATTCCCCTAATTTGCAGGCATTTCCTCTCAGTTCCTATTTGGCTATGAGACAGGAAGTGAAATCTCTGCAATGGGACACAGGGGTTATTATAACCCTCTCTTACTCTATAAAATTTAAAAAAATGTTTTGCCAATAGGTCTACTTTACAGCCGATGGCCCTAAAGAGAAGTACTAGGCAAAGTGCTGTGTTGCTTTCAGGAGTTTATCTGCAGCACCCTTCAGGCCTCTCCCACCAGCCCTAAACCGCTTGCATTGCATAGAGAAGCACAGAGACCTAATGATGACATCAATAAAATAAGTTAAGTCAGAGTAAGAGCTTTTAGGATGGGGGAGTTGCATGTACAACTTTGAAGAATAAAGGAAGGATTAGAGTTCAGCCTTGGATATTTCAGCCTACTTGTAATTTTTTATTAATTTTAGCAAAACATAGCTTAAATATCTAAGTATTACTTATTTCACTGGTGGCAAAGATGTTAGGTATACACAGTGAGCACGGGGATTTATAATTGTTGGATACTAGGGGAATACTAATATAGGACTTGCAGAGTAAATGGGATTTCCCATAATTAAATGTGCACATTTCCCATATTTCTCATATTTATCTTGCACAATATTGTAATATATATTTAAAATTTGAAAAAAAAAAAATAATTGCTTAGTAACTATAAGATAGGAGGGATCAGTGACCATATAACCAGAATATAATACTGTCTATTATATATAAAGGTTTGAGGACTTTAAAGAAAAAAGCAATGTGCAATGTTAAAGTTTGTTGTATAATAGATATAAGCACAGCTTCTCTAACCTTTCTCAACAGTTTTGTTGAATTCAAATGGGAAAGCTTCTGTTTCATAAGAAAGTCAAAAAAGATAGCATTAGTCAGCATTGCTGCTGCACAGTGTCAAGATCACAGAAACCGGGCTGATCTACAAAAGGATTTGGGAATACGTATGTGCAAGTTTGTTGTATAATAGATACAAGGTGATTGGTCACTGCCTCTCCAACATTTCTCAACAGTTTTGTTGAATACAAATGGAAAAGCTTCTGACTCATAGCAAATGCAAAAAAATATAGTATTAGTATTGTTGCTGCAAAATGTCAAGAATATAGAAATTGGGCTGATCTACTTAAGGATTTGAAGTATGAAGAGAAGAAGAGAAGAATGATCAGAAGTAGGGCCAAAGCTATTTTGGTTATATATCTCCTGTGAAATGCACTTAGTTCTGTACTTCTGTCACCCAGATTTGGCCAACAGCAGGCTATAGTCCACTGCCAGCTGATGTCACAGAGCCAGTCCAGGCTCTGCAGGCATCCCAACAATAATGTCAGGATCCGCCCAGATAAGGGTTGCCACCTCATCCCTTTAAATCCAAACACATATGAATTAAACAGGTTCTGAGGCTAATTTATTGCAGGTAAGGCACCAAGTGAGTATGACTGTTTTTTTTTTAAAGGCCCCACTTTCCTTTAAACTTTAGTTATTCAATAATGTAAAAAGCATCTGCACGTGATTAAGTATTCAAAATGAACTGGAACCTTCGTTTCATGATTGGATGATTAGAGTAAATACCCACACAATTTTTTGAATGGAGATTCTCAAATACGTTATCCTGTATTTGCTACTATCAAGTCTAATTAGATTTGAACACGCTTGCTTTTTAGGGGCATTTACCCAAACTCTAAGCTGATATTACAGTCTGTTTTTTTAAATACTTTTTCATATTACCAGTTTATACGTATCCGATTTTAGGCATTACAGATGGGCATATTCATATGCATATACTTCAGAATGTTATGAAGAATGATCAGATAAATTGTAATTAATTACCAGGTCCCGATCCCTCCTATGTGAATTAGTATTGGGTACATAGTATCCCTACTCATTAACCAAAAAAGTGTCAAAATAAATAAAAATTGTACACAGGTTTTTGACAAATCCTTTATTAAAAATAAAAAAAAACAATGTCCTCCGATGTAGATCAATTGTCAATCATGACTCCTGTCGCACCGCCGAACGTGAAAAAAAAAAATCACTCCGCCCGACGTAAAGGAAAAACGCTGAATTGCTGTTTGACAATTCTTATATTGGTAGGGGCGGGGCCACCTGGCAACGTTACTTGGTGGCACAGCCCCCTTGTGACATCCCTGACCCAGCCACCAAGTGACGTTGCCAGGTGGCCCTATTCTTACCCAAATAAGAACAATCAATTGGCAAGCCAGCCAATCGGCGGTTTGCTGTCGCGGCGGGCGGAGCGATTTTTTTTTTCTTTTTAGGGTCTAGCGGCATCACGATTGATGATAGATCTACATTGGGGGACAGTTTTTATTTTTTTATTTTTAGTAATGGAATTGTCAAAAACCGGTGTACTTTATTTTGACACTTTTTTGGTGAATGGGTAGGGGGACTATGTACCCCATACTCATTCACATGGGGGGCCAGGATCTTGCGATCCCATTGTTAAAGGGGGCTTCCAAAGTTCAAAAAGCCCCCTGCCCACAGACCCCCCTGCCCACAGTCCAGGGTTGTGGGGAAGAGACCCTTGTCCCCATCAACAATGACAAAGAACCCCCCCCCCATGTTGAGGGCATGTGGCCTAGTATGGTTCTGGAGGGTGGGGGCAGCTCACTCGTGACCTGCCAGGCTGCATGCTCGGTTAAAGGCCTGGTAGGGATTTTAAGGGGGTCCATGTCTTTTTTATTTTTTTTTTAATTTCGGCAAGGGATTCCCCTTAAAATCCACACCAGACCTGAAGGGTCTGGTATGGATTGAAGGGGGAGCCCTACGCATTTTTTTTTATTCAGCTGTCAACGGGGAAGCCCATTAACAGCTGATGACTCATCGGTTGTTAAGGACACCGCGGTTTGAATGATTGATGCATTCAATCAAGGCTTAGAACACCCGCTGAACACCAACAATTTCCTACCTGGCTCCTTTGTTTTTACAGTTTTGTAGAGCGATGCAGTGCCAAAAGGGCTAACCACATCTTAACCACCTCAATACTGGCCACAGAAAACTACTTCAACACTGATGAGGCGGCACTGAAGGGCACTGATGAGGATGCACTCATATGCAGCACTGAAAATCACTTATATGCAGTACTGATAAGTGCCACTGATAGGCACTAATAAGGAGGCACTGATGAGGCTGCTTTGATATGTGGCACAGATGGGCATTGATATGCTGTACTGATAGGCAGCACTGATGGACACTGATAGGCGGTACTGATGGGTACTGATAGGCAGCACTGATGGGGCTTCACTGATAATCAGGGCACTGAGGATTAGTGTTCTGATATCAGTGTAACTGTCCCTTGTCAGTATTGCTGGTTAACGACATTCCTCTCCTCACTCTGTGAGAAAAGGAATGCCCAAAACCAGCAAGTTTATTTACAAGTAATCAGCTGTGATTGGATACAGCTGATCACATGGTAAAGGGCAAATCACAGCGACCCTTTACCACGTGATCGGCTGTGTCCAATCAAAAGGGGCACGGGGGGCGGGGTTCTGAGAGGACGTCCATGGATGCCCTCCCAGAACTGATCAACCATCTTTTGGCTATTGCGCAGTCAGGAAGAGGTTAAACTTTGCCCAATTCGACATAAATTGCCTACATTTTGAGCGATGTATGGTTAACATTTGTCTGTGTTTCCACCTTCTTTTTACTTGTGCATTATTTGTTCTTTTTGCCTGGGGCCCTTTACTTGCCTCCCCTCCGTATTAATTTCTGGTGCATTGCCTGAGTTTAGCTTGACTGCATGTGTAGTCTGAACTAAATCTACCTGTCAGCATCTGCTTCTGCATCTAGGCTTTGTCCTTCTGACCTTGCGTGTCTCCTCATCTAAACTTTGTTGGAATCTTCTGTTTTGTGTCTTACCATGTCGAACAGTGAAGTTTGCTCTGACAACAGCTCGTCACTACAATTCCCTGTTATCATTTGAAGTGTCTCTGGCATTGCAGTACATAAAATTCAGGGGATAAGGGGAATAATCCTTTAGCTTTACTAATCCAGTGGGCCCTGGCTAATAGGGGATTTTATTTTACTTGAATAATTGCTACATATGAGACAAAAAAAATATCACAATACTATGAGTAAAACTCTGAGCTACAACATTTTGTGATTTTTTTTTTACTTAACATTTAACTGCACTATTTTATACATAAGTTAAGGATCATTGTTTTTTTTTTTTTTTTTTTTTCAAATAATAAGCTTGAATACTTGGACCACAGCAGGAAATTCTTTAGTTAGTCAAGCATACGCCTTTCTAGTGCCAACATTTATTTCAAGGTGGAGTGTTTGTTCTGCTTCATTGAATCAGAGCTGATAATTGATTCCTACTGCAACAGCTTTCCATATAAAATGTGCAAATCACTACCTTGAAAATTGTACCATGTCACTTCCAGCTGCCAGAAAGCAGTAATTCCGTCTAACAAAATCACCAGCATTCAGTCACAGTGTAGGATTGAGAAGAGCACTATATTCTCAACTTCAAAGGACTCCTTCCTAATACCTAGATAGCAAGGCCCTTTAATTCAGTGCAAGGTCATCCTCTGTCCTACTGTACATCAAGGAAAGGGTAAATATAAGAAAGTAGCAGAAGGGCTTGTAAACAAGACATATATTGCAGAGTAAATCAAGGATGGCAAGTTATGAGATCAAGTTCATCCTTAGAAATATGAATTGTGTAATGCTAAATCTGTTAACCATGGCAACAGTCATAACTGCCATGCAACCTAGAACTGTTAGGCGGTATGCAGGCCCTCCCTTCAATGGCACAGTGGACCAGAGACACTCATATTCTTTAATATTTGGAACAAAAAAGTCAGTACAACTTTAGTAAAAGAGACATGGGGATTTTAAAAGCTTAAATCAAAGGTATAGTATAATTTTAGTACCATTTTTATACCTATATTGTTGAAGTATAACCCCATTGAAGTCTATGGGAAATCACAGCACAGTTGCAAGCTACCTTGGATAAGATTTAGGGAAGAAGCTTGTAAGGGGGATTGTGACTGGTCAGGTGTTGGCACCAAACTGGACAAGTTCCTGCCTTCTTGGATAGGGCAGCTACCCACCTGTTGTTGATGCAACCCTCCACTCTGTCGCATTCCTTGCCATAGGTCCGCCCACAAAATTCTCAACTGCAGGCCTTAATATTAAGAAATAAATGACTGTTCACACACAAAATGCATGCTTTGTATTTTACTGTAACTTTTCAAGGTTTCCATGACATCTGACATCACATTGACATACTAACAGAATTATTTGACGTGCAACACCATACACAGGAGTAGACAATCTGTTGTTGTCATTTGTCAGAACACAAGCACTTAAAGCGGTTGTAAACCCTATAAAAAAAAAATAAAAAAAAAAAACCTGCAAGACAAAGGCATAATGAGCTAGTATGCATCGCATACTAGCCCATTATGTTTAACTTACCTTAAAACGAAGCCCCGACACGGACCCCCGGACATCGATGCGGGCGCTGCCATGATCCCTCGTCGTCTCTTCCGGGTTCGGCGGCTCCGGCGCGCTGATTGGCCGGAAGAGACGGCTCCAGCGCGCTGATTGGCCGGAGCCGCGATGACGTCACTCCCGCGCATGCGCGCGGGAGTGATTTTTCCGGCAAGCTCCCGGCAAGTTAATTGAAGGTCCCCCCGGACCTTCAGAGCGCATGCGCCGCTCGCGCGAGCGGCTGCATGCACTGTAAATATCTCCTAAACCGTGCCGGTTTAGGAGATATTATTTGTACCTACAGGTAAGCCTTATTATAGGCTTACCTGTAGGTAAAAGTGTCAAAAAGCGGGATACAACCGCTTTAATTTTGTAAGCCATCTTCCCCTTGCATGTCTTCTATTTTGGAGTGCCACAGAGATCGGCCCACTACCTCCATGTTTACTAAGTCCACAGACATTAAGCTTCCATCATCATAATCAAGGTACCCTCATTAGTATATCAGTCTCCCCCACTGTCCCATCCATAACACTGTCCACACTCACAGATGCCACACTAATTCCCAGGCAGACTTGTATAAAGTACTCGAAATTTCTACTTGAGTAAAAGTACAAGTGCTCGATCAAAAAATTACTTGAGTAGAAGTGGAAGTGCTCGCAGAAAAAGTTACTTAAGTAGAAGTACTAAAGTATTCAACATTTTTTTTACTTAAGTATTGCAAGTAGTTTTTTCAAAAAATTTGCTACTTAAGTACTGAAAGTAAAAAGTACCAGTAGTTTTGAAAAAAAATTTCTACTCAACTACTGAAAGTAGAAGTACAAGTACTGTGTTATGTAGTTATTAAAGAAAGAAGTCAAAAGTATGAACATCATATTGTTTTTATTATTTTAAATGATTTATTCAAATGATTAACCTGTGTTTGTTAGTAGTTTCTTGATGCACTTTAAGCGCTGTAGCACCATTTATTTGTTTGTTTCATATTTTCTTTTTATTGGAAAGATTTGGTATAGCAGCTTTTATTATACACAGCCTTTATTTTCGTATGCACCGATTTACAAATGACATTATACACATTTTTTTGAGCTTTATGCAACCTGCCATCTACTGTTCTGGCAGTGGTAATTTTTTTAAAAGTAACGAGTAACTATGCAGCACAAAAAAAAAATACTTGAGTAGAAGTATCAAAATCATCGAAAAAATGTAGTGAAGTAAAAGTAGAAGTAGGAGAAAAAAATTCTACTCTAGGAAAGTACAGATACCGCATTTCGGTACTTAAGTACAGTACTTAAGTAGTTCTACTTCGTTACTATACATCTCTGTTCCCAGGTGTACTAGTACTCACATCAGAGAACTCTGCCCTGGCCTAAATTACATTTTGCACCCTACTTATGGCTCACAGAAGACTGAAAAAAGTCAGCATGGCTATGGCTGTTCCTACTGTGAGCTCGTCTGGGGGTTTAGACCTGGTAAAGGCCCTTGGGCAGTTTATATGAGTACTAACTCCACCCATTACATCAATAGAGGAAGGTTTTCTCTAAAAAGGGGCCACCCAATTACCACTTTCCCTATACCAGATTATATTGGGAACAGAGCCATCTAATGGCAAGTAAGCTGACTGCACTTGCCAACAAGCTTGAAAATACCAGGGGAGGTCAGTGCCATCAGAAAGAGGTATGGAGGCAGCTGGGTGGCAGTGGTGGGGTTGAGATGATAATTTGGTTATGAGGGATAGAGGATTTTATTAACCAAACATGGCTATTTACAAACAAAGATTTTCTTTTTTTTAAATTCTGGCTAAAAGTGTTAAAAGCACTGTTGGGTTTCCATTGGCTGTGCTCCAGTTGAGGACCTTTCCCTTGACAGAACTTATTTCCTGCCCTGGGAATTGCCCAGGCCAGGAAATAAGAGGAATTCTTTCCAATGATGGGCACAAGCAGCAATCCAAATATTACTAAAATAGCTGCTTTCCGCTTTATCCAACAAATGTGCTTTAAAGCGTATGCAAACCCTAGCAATGAACTTCTCCTATGTGGCCCCTTAAAAAATACATAAGTATTTTGTATTCATTGGGATGCCTGCCTTTTCACATACATGAACTTTAATGGCATCCCAGTCTTAGTCCATAGGATTCAATATTGAGTTAGCCCACCCTTGGCAGCTATAGTAGCTTTAACTCTTCTTGGAAGGATGTCCACAAGGTTTAGGAGTATGTCTATAGGAATGTTTGACCATTTTCCAGAAGCGCATGTGTGAGGTCAGGCACTGATGTTAAAGAGAAGGCCTCACCCACAGACTCCACTCTAATTCCTACCAAAGGCATTCTATCAGGTTGAGGTCATGACTCTGTGCAGGCTAGTCAAGTTCCTCTACCCCAAACTCGTTCATCCATGATTTTATATAGCTTGTTTGTGCACTGGTGCGCAGTCATGTTGGAACAGGAAGGAGCCATCCCCAAACTGTTCCCACAAAGTTGGGAACATGAAATTGTCCAAAATGTCTAGGTATGCTGATGCCTAAAGAGTTCCCTTAACTGGAACTAAGGGGCCCAACCCTTGAAAAACAACCCCACACCAGAATCCCCCCTCCACCAAAGGATATGAAACAGTGCACAAAGCAAGGTCCATAAAGACATGGATGAGCGAGTTTGATGTGGAGGAACTTTACTGGCCTACACAGAGTCCTCGCCTCAAGCTGATAGAACACCTTTGGGATGAATTAGAACGCAGACTGCAAGCCGGGCCTTCTCTTCAACATCAGCGCCTGACCTCACAAATGCGCTTCTGGAAGAATGGTCAAACATTCTCATAGACACACTCCTAAACCTTGTGGACAGCCTTCCTAGAAAAGTTGAAGCTGTTATTGCTGCACAGGGAGGGCCAACTTAATATTGAACCCTATGGACTAATGCCTCGTACAAACGATCAGATAATTGGACGACTTATCATTCACATTTTGTTGCATGATACTAGTATCGAATTCAACAATGCGTACTAAATGTATGACTTTTTTTCGTACAATTCTGGAAAAGCTTCCTGGTTAAGTAGCTACGTATCCGATAGTGCAAAACAAAAACAATGGCAGCCAGGCTTTTTCAGGGTTATTTTAGTGTTTCTGATCATGCGTGGTCTTTGTCTATCGATTTTTAGTGGACGCATACTGTACTGATTAAACGATTGTCGTTCGCTAGGCTATCGTACAACAAAAGTTTTCGTGTTTGTGCCTTCAGATATTGTTGGATGAAATATTGTAATCGGCTGTTGAAAGCTATGTACTAACGATCAGATTACCGTGCGATCAATTCAAAAGCGATTTTTTTCGTACGATTATCTGATCACGTGTAGGAGGCATAAGACTGGGATGCCTTTAAAGTTTATGTGCATGTAAAGGCAAGTGCCCCAATACTTTTGGCAATATAGTGTAGCATTAGCCTTGGTAAGTTGCAATATGTTAACATTTAGCTTTGAGGTTTAAATAGACTTTAAGTACTATTGTAAGTGTAACCATTTAAAGTAGTTAATATACATCCAATTCCAAATCATTATGGAGATCTTGCCATATCGTTTCTGCTCAATACCTGGATTTACAAATCCATGTATTTAGTAGGGGAAAAGTTGGATTGGAGTCAAGAAGGATTTCTTGAAGTTTAGCTGTGAAGCCTGTGTTTTTTTGTTGGAAGGTGAGCACCAGATGTTGTACTGCAGCTTCTTTTTGAATAAATTAATAGGAGACTGAATGTTTTATGTATTGTATATATATATATATTTTTTTACAAGTAAATTTATATTACAGTGTTTAACTGGGGTGTTGGTCATTCAGAACATTCTTGACCTTGTTATAGCAGTAGATATTTCCTTTGTGACTGTCTCTCAGGGGAAGAAATCTTAGCCCCCTAAGTTAAGCTAACCTAGATATCCTCTGGCCAGGGCTGCACAGTAAACTCAATCACGCAGATAGGAAGGGAACTGTAGTTCTACAGTAGAGACACTATTAATATGTCTCTATTCAAGTCTTTGTGGAGTTACCAGGTCATCTTTTTTACAATACCAACCTAATCGCTCTTTTCCTTCCTCTCAAAACCTCCTGCTTTCTAGCTCCCTCGTCACCTCCTCCCATGCTCGCCTCCGAGACTTTTCCAGAGCCTCTCCAATTTTATGGAACTCCTTACCCTTATCTGTCTGATTATCTCCTACTCTATTAGCTTTTAGGAAATCTCTAAAAACCCTCCTCTTCAGAGAAGCCTATCCTACCCACACCTAACAAATATACCTCCATTTTCTCCATCAGCCCATCCCCCACGGTTATTGCCTTTTGTTTCACTTGACCCTCCCTTCTAGATTGTAAGCTCTAACGAGCAGGGCCCTCTAGTTCCTCCTGTATTGAATTGTATTGTAACTGTATTGTCTTCCCTCACATTGTAATGCGCTGCGCAAACTGTTGGCGCTATATAAATCCTGTATAATAATAATAACAAGGGGGTGAATATGCACCTGGATGGGGGCTCTCTAGATTCAATTTTTTTTTTTTTTAGAGAGCAAGGGGAAAGGGGAGACTGTTTTTGTGTGTAGTAAAAGTGTAACAGAACTTTAAGCGTCAGCTGTTCAGTTCTGCAAACAACAATGGTCCTGCATTGTACATTATGACTCTAGGGCAGCAACACAACTGGCAAAAAGAGTAGCCTCCATGGATCAGTTGTCTAGCAGGAAGGTAGTCTGCCGAAGTAAGGAACAGAGAAAAGCTGGCTATATGTGCCTTCAAATTTCATCCGATGGCTGTTGAATTGAGCCTTGCGTGGACATGTCTGTACCTGTGGCTCGATAAGCTTCAATCTAAAAACTGAATAAAAATTCTGTGTCGAACAATGATTGCAGCAAATCAGGTGCAGTCTCTGTTCAGGTATTCTGACATGTGCTGCTCTTGGAAGGAAAGGCTCCTCCATTCACTATGTTTAGCAAGAATGGGAAAATCTGCTGATTACTCTTGTTCAGTCCATGGATTAGGCTAGCCTAACTAATATGGTTTGTAACATGGCCCCTAGACTAAAAAGCATTAAATCATTTGAGCCTTTCTAGTACCAAGTTGAGATTCATATCAGCTTAAAACTTAGATAATAAACATGTGAAAAGGAGTCCCAAACTCCATCTTCCAGTAAAAATGAAATATTCAAATGTAATGTTTCATGTTTATCTTATAGAAACCTGCAATTTTTTCAAAAAGTGCTGTATTTCCTTGTCCTGCATAAAATTAATATATAAAAAAAATCAAGTGAAAACACTGTACATTCATATCAGTGGGTGAGTGATGTACAGTAGCTTATAAAACATGGTTGTGTGATTCTAGTACAATTATCTTTGTTTAGTTTAACTTTTGTGTATTTAGAGCTCAGTACTTGTATTGTGTTTTGACAGTAGAGGGTTTAACGAGGAACAGTGGATGTCAAGATGATTGATATGTTTGATTTTTACCTCTAACTTATCAAAGATCATAGACGGCCTCTTGAGTGGATTGTGGTAAACTATGCGTGATATTTTAAAAAATGCGCAACAGAATCAAACATGATTCGGAAAGAGATTGAAGATGTGTAACTAACATAAAATTTGTAATTAATAATGAAATTCCACCTGCATAATAAAGCACAAAGATACAATATTTTCTGCATGTGTCCTGTACCAGGATTGTAATATTTATAGGGTGTAAACACTCCAGCGCTCTAGGAAAGTTCATAGGCATTCATTTATCAGCATTGTAACTGCTGAACAAAGTAGTCAGAAACCCTGTTTAATTTTCTGTCAGGTAAAGTATATTTATAACCAGAATTTTAATTTACATTTGGATAGAGTGGGGAAGGGTTAGAACCCCTTTAAGTTTTTTACTGTAGATAGAAAGATTCCCTCACTTCCTGTCTGAAAAAAGGTTGTTGCTATCTCTCTACTGGAACCCTGGATAGCAGTAAAACCTGATCTAGTGCCTAATCCCAGCGCAGGCACTGTTTCTCAGGTTCCTTGTTCCCAAAGAATCCCTGGTAGAACCACACAATCAGAGACACCAAGACTGAAGGAGGGAGGGGAGATATTTATTAGTGCAACGCACATTATATTAAAGAAAGTGGAAATAACAGTAGACAAATACATAACATTCAATACACATAATGTATAACTGAAGAAATAACTTATGGTCCAATGTCTTTACTCCTAAGTCTTAAAATATGGGCATCATAACTAAAGGGTGGTGCCAAGAATTAGAGGTTCGTTAGTCTCTGGTAAACCAACTGGTCAGTGTGCTAGCACTTGTTGGGGCTCAAAGTTCTGTTACTGCAGCACAACTTGAATGAGTCCCACAAAACAGGGCCCAAATAGTAATCTAAAACAGGTAATACTGTCCCTTTAGGGGACCACCAAATGAACTAGGAATATAAATGTGATGATGTCTCACAGACCTGATGATGTCTGCTGCTCCACGTTTCTGACACCATGATAAATCCTCCAATAGGCAGCCCTCTCTGACCCAGCAACCTATTTTGATGTGGACTTCACACCATTCTCCACTCAACTGCATCAAGCCCAGGAACTCTCTCCCCTCTGTCCTCTTCTGTCCTCTCTTCAGCTCCCTATTATGCTTGGACTTGTAGTTTCACAGAGTTCTGCAGTCTCAGTCTATCTAGAGGCTCTACCAAACAGACTCTGTCCTCGTCAAGGCTGCTCAGCAACACGTTTCAGTTTTGTATGCTTTTCCCCAGTGGTGGGCAGGGCTTTCCTCCAGCTGGAGTACAGCCTTAGAACTTTCAGTGTTCTGTCTTCTCTCCCCTCTTTCTACACAGACTCTCCTCTAGCTTTCTGGTGGCCTGAGAGAGAGGAAGTGCGGGGGGGGGGGGGGGGGGGGAGACAGCAGCAGCAATGTAATGACAATGCAATGTAGAGCAGTACTGTGGACTGGGGCTACATTTACAGGGATTCTAACCTTTCTCATTCAGTTGGTAGATATTTGATTCTTCACCCCAATCTAAAAATTATACTTTCTACTCCACTTTGTATCAGACCTATAGTAGTAGAGGCTGCATTTTTTACCAGGCATCACACCCTAGAGGGGCACCCTACCATTGGCATTGGCGTCATAGTGTGGTCTGATCACTCTTCACTAATGTAAACCCTTGAAGTAGACATGTGTAGGACGAAAACATGTGTTTACTTTTGATTCATTCATTTAGTGCCGGTTCACACTGAAGCGGCACGACTTCGGTGCGACTTGCACGGACTTCATAATATGAATGTCTATGCAAGTCGCTCCAGGTCGCCCCGAAGTAGTACAGGACCCTTTTTCTAAGTCGGAGCGACTTGTGTCGCTCCTATTAGAACCGTTCCTGTACCACACAATGGACCGCGACGGTGCACGACTTGTCAGGCTGACCAAGTCGCCTGACAAGTCGTACTAGTGTGAACCGGCACTTAATAAATTAGTTTAGTTAAATTTGTTACATTGATTTTATTTGTTTTCGGAAATCATTTAGTAGTTCGTTTTGTATTCAAATTTGAAGAATTTAACCAAATTTGAAAAAAATGATCGAATCTGTATTCGAATTCCAAAACGCATTTGAATTTGAATTTTTTTTCCATTTAACTTAAGCTGTTGCATTAGGCCATTAATACTGACTGTCTGACAATTCAAAAATTTGAACAAAATAGCATAAAATAGAAAAAATATATAACCATCTTCTGAAATTAGAATTTGAAATAGAAAGGATTCACATAAAAAAGATTAGAATTGAAAAGAATAGAACAGAAAATAAGAGAATATAATAGAATAGAAAATAATAGAATATAAAAACAATAGAAAAGAATAGAATAAAATAGAAAGAACATAATATATATCCATCTTCCGAAATTAAAATTTTGAACAGAATGAATTTAAATCGGAATATAAATAATTAGTATAGAATACAAAAGAATAGAATAGAAAATAAGAGGATATAATACAAAAGAAAATAATAGATTGGAAAATAATAGAATAGAAATGAACAGAATAGAATAGAAAATATTGGAATAGAAAAACAATGGAACAGAATAGAATAAAACCGAAAGAATATATAACCATCTTCCAAAATTCGAATTTCGAATGCAATGAATTTGAATTTGAACAGGAAAGATTAGAATAGAATAGAAAATAGGAGAATAGAAAATCAATAGAAATAGAATAGAATAAAATAGAAAGAATATACCAGTTGTATTCTGTTTTTTATATTTTTTTAATTATTTTCTATTATTTTCTCTTCTAATCTTTTCTATTCAAATGCATTTTATTTGAAATTGCAATTTCTGAAGATGGTTATATTCTTTAGAATGTATTCTATTCTTTTGTTGTTCTATTCTATTCTCTTATTTTCTATTAGTTTGGATTCCATTGTTTTGGATTCTTTTCTGATCTATTCCATTCAAATTTGAATTTATTCTATTCAAATTTTGGAAGACGGTCATATTTTATTTTATTCTATTACCGTATATACTCGAGTATAAGCCGAGTTTTTCAGCACATTTTTTTGTGCTGAAAACGTCCCCCTCGGCTTATACTCGAGTCAACAAAAAAAAAAAAAGTTCCCGGCCGCTCCGACGTGTTTAAGATTTAAAAATGGCGCCGCCCGGCGTATACATTTCACCGCGCATGCGCCGCCACCGCTCGGGACAGGCCGGAAATAGCCGAACGTATACCAGCTGTCCCGAGCGGCGGCGGCTCGTGCGCAATGACGTGTCGGGGCCGGGCGGCGCCATTTTTAAAATTAAGGCGCCTCTGGAACAGGTAAGTGAGACAGCTGCACTAGTATGCCCGCAACCTCGTGTACCATGCTTGCCACCCTGAATACTCCTGTACATGCCAGCCACACTGCATTCTCCTGTACCATGCCAGTCACACTGAATTCTCCTGTACCATGCTTGCCACAGGGAATTCTCCTGTACCATGCCAGCCACACTGCCTTCTCCTCTACCATGCCAGTCACCCTGAATTCTCCTGTACCATGCCTGCCACACTGAATTCTCCTGTACCATACCTGCCACCCTGAATTCTCCTGTACCATGCTTGCCACCCTGCATTCTCCTGTACCATGCCAGCCACACTGCATTCTCCTGTACCATGCCAGCCACCCTGCATTCTCCTGCACCATGCCCGCCACCCTGCATTCTCCTGTACCATGCTTGCCACCCTGCATTCTCCTGTACCATGCCCGCCACCCTGCATTCTCACCCTAGGCTTATACTCGAGTCAATCAGTTTTCCCATCTTTTTGTGGTAAAAGTAGGGGCCTCGGCTTATACTCAGGTCGGCTTATACTCGAGTATATACGGTATATTAAATTCTATTCTATTCTATTATTTTCTATTCTTTCATTTTTATTCTATTGCTTTATTATTTTATACTCTATTTTATTATATTCTTTGTTAGAAAATTGATTTCTAATGTTTTCAAATTAGATTTTGATTCAAATTTGTTTTCGAATCCGATCCAACTTTGTTTTCAAATTATAATTTAAATGTAATTTAATTTTGTTATTTTGGATTTGTTTAAATTCATTACTATCTTAATTCAGTAATTTGGATACATCCGAATTTCCGAAAAACAAAAAAGTCGTCCGAATTTCTATTTGGAACTAAACGAACCGCACATGTCTGTCTTGAAGTACCAGGTACCCCCCCCCCCCCCCCATCAATGGGAAGCACTGAAGGCAGTGCTCAGATGGGTCTCCAATTGACGCACATATTGCGAGTGGCTAAAGTAGGGGCAGGTCACCAGTCTGTCAGGGACAGGGCTTAGCATTAAGGAAAAATTCCAGAGGAGTAGGGAAGTAGGGAAAGTGCAGAGACTCGCCATTCCTCCTGGAAGCCTTTCCGTTTGTGTGCAGACTATTTCTTTATCCGAAAAATCAATACATTCAGATTGAACAAAAAATATATTTATTCTTCTTTAGTTTTATTTATTTTTTCTGTTTCTCACCTTTCAGCTTGAGTCTAAGGGGAGGAAGGTAGCCTACAGTTTGATAGCTGTCATCTTTTCAAATGCTTGACCTCATACATTGTACACACAGAAACTGAATGACAGCAATGTAAGCAGCTGGCATGGCAGGTACTATTAGACTTAATAAGAAGGAAATATAAATCTTTGATAAATAAGCCAGCACAATTATAATAATGTAACATTGAATATTCAGATTCTTACATAAGCCCATTCGTGACTGGAAGATGTGTTCCTTCTTCGATGCTTTGCACTGTACTCAGTCACGCGCACATGCACACAGCAGGACCACTGTTTGAAAGACTCAATGAACCCTGCGCTCAGCAGGTGGGAGAGCCATGCTTGGTGTAACCTAATTCAAGGAGAATCAGGCAGCTTCTGAGAATGTAAAAAACTTTTGTACATATTTTTTTATTCATTATGGTAAGAAAGAATTATAACAATTATAAATATTTTTGTACGATTAGTTTTGCATATCAATTTATATGAATATTATATTTTCTTTTACCTGCCAGGCTCCTTTAAACATTTTCTATTATTCCATTAGCTCCTTTGTTGGGAAAAAAGGCCATTGTTTGCACAGATCAGTAGCTTCAGATGAGATTAACATACATGAATGAATCACCCCTTATCAGATCCCAAGTTTCAAGCAGCCAATGTCTGCTGTGATCTAATTAGATAACCCATGGTTCTCTATCGTTTGTTATGTTCTAAATTAATATATACATTTAGAAAATTGATATAAAACTGGCAACAAAACCAATATGCTTTCCCATTAAAACCCTTTCCAAATGGCCTTAAGAAATATCAGAAAGAACAAAATCGACTTTTAGGTAGAGGTAAACCCAATCACTAAAATCTCATATAAGCTTTAATATCATTTTAAAAGTCATCTTCAATATTCCTAAAACTGCTTTAAATATATTCCTGGTAATCCTGCCATGAAAGTCCTTGTTTTGGCCCATGCTGGTATAGGGTGACAGCATTCTATCTTTGCTTTCCAAAAGTATTCTTATGTTGTCACCCTACTACACTCTCTGCCAAGGGAAACTACGTGTGTCTGTTTCTACATACACTGCACAGAGATGTTCCACTGTTATGTCCAGGGCTGCTGATAGAAATCACAGGGCCCCATACAGCCTATCTGATAGGGCCCGCCAGTCCCCGAAAATATCAAAACGGTAATAAACTGAAGCATAATGATCACAGTTTACAATGCTTCAGTTATGAATGAAGACAGTGATCCATCAGTACCAATCACTCACTGTTCATTCAGAAAAGGAAGTGGCAGGTCAATTATATATTTACTGGCCACTTCCACTGTTCTCCATCCTGACACATCCCCCTGTACCCGCAGCAGCCTGCGGGACAGGGAAGCCAGGAGTACTGTGAGAGAGGGGGCAAGGGCACACAGGGGGAATCAGATGTTGTCAGAACAGCGAGGGGGATCTGTGTGGACGGGGGCAATTATAGAATGATGCCCTGTGTCTGTGTGTCTCCCCTGACTGCCTTATATCTATGCCTAGCCTAATGTTTCCTTCTCTCTGCAATTTTCAAGTGTCTCTTTTTGAAAGGGATGCTGCTTACTTTAATTAAACACATGTTCTTTTCCTCAGCCCACAGTACTCAAAAAAATAAAAACAGCTGCAGAGTTTTAACAAGACTGCTATGCGGACTTATTGACATTTAAATTGCACCTGAAGTCTAGGCACATGCAATGAGCTGTAAAGGCAGGAGGATAAAAGGTAGGAGCCAGCTTGACGTTTTTATAAGAGCCTTTTTGTCTAATTTTATTAAAAAAAAATATGTTATATACATATACAAAAACAGAAAAAAAGATTGATGTTGGTAGAATTATAAAGGTTCTGAGTTTTTCTCAAGAGTGACATTAAATTAGAGCTCTAAGCACCTTTTTTTGTATTTGAATATACTCAAAGTGTTAGAACCTAAATTATATTTGTATTGTTGTCTGTATCCTTTCTGAGGAGATTTCCCTTAAGATCCTACTGCAGTGACTAAACAAAAAGTTAAAGGGTAACTCCACTTCCGTGGGGTAAAAGAATAGCAAATAAAGAAAAAATAATATAGCGTATACAATTGCGACACAAATCATATTATAATTGAATGTTATTAAAAATTACCTTTCCTTTTCAATCTGCAGCTGTTGTAATGTTCTGAAAACGCAATGCAATATGTCTACCTAGAGCTGTTCTGTACACAGAATGTGTACTGACCACACCCCAGAAACATCATTCCTGCTTCTGTGATTGGCTCACCAAGATACAAGTCAGATTTCTGGCATCCCCTGCAACAAAAATTTCATTTTTGGTGAGATACTCCCAATAGGAACACGTCTAAAGGGATGCAGGCCCAGCAGATTTCCTCAGTAGAGCCCTGCAGCTGCCAAAGCTGACCGATAATTATAAAATTACTCCCATTAGACTCACTCAACACAGAAGCACAGAGGAACAAATAATAATTTCTTCAGAATAACAAAAGGTAGGAATCTTCAACAAAGTTTGTTAAAATCCTTGTAATGTACATAGATCACCCAGAGGGGAATGTTTTTTCTCAACAAAAATGGAGTTACGCTTTAAGGGAAATCTTTCCATTGTGGAGAAAAGACAGTGATAAAAGCCTAAGAGAACTTCTATTATTTTCTGTGCTCTGTCTATAGTAAAAAACAAAATTTCAGCTGGAGTTTTCTATTTAAAGTAGGCCTAAGGCCAGACTATAGACAAGGAAATCATGACATATTCTTATCATTAAATTAAATACACTTTTAAAGAATCATTCACTGGCCTCTACAGATGCATATTCTTTGGAATAATTCTTCCTCAAAATTTACCGCCGTTCAGCTCACCCTCTTAGCAGTGATGCAGAAACTTTCCAGCTTATTCAAGGCCTCATTTACACTTGAGCTGGGCATAATTTTCTGTTTGTACAAATTTTGAGCAGTGTTCCAGGCTTGAGAGGCGATTCTGCTGATTCTAAAGAACCTCAAATACTTTTTCAAGCAACAAGTTTCAAAGTGTAAATGGGCACCATATACTGTAAATCAACTAAAAATAGTGTAAATCCTGGTATCAAGAGTTGAAGCATTTTAGGTGAAGCTTCAAATCACTGTAAATGGGGCCTAACTGCTAATGTAAAAACTGGACAGATACACAGAAAGAGTAGGAAAGTTCAAGGCAAACAAAACTTGAAAGACTTTTTGACCATGCCTGTAGTTATAATTGTCAGTGAGAGCTTGGTTTACCTTTTTTTTTTTACTACTTGATATGTAAATATGTAAATGTCCATCGTCTGGCCACACTTCTGCTTTAAAGCCCATGTAAAATTGGCCATTATTCTACCTTAAAGAAAAGCACTATCTAGTGAATTGGAACAGGTGCCTCCGAGCTTCTACCTCCTATGCAATGCCTGGTGAGCCTCAAGAACACAGCACTCAGCCTGTGAGGTCTCTGTAAACCTCCATGTAATCCATGCAAGAAAAGAGAAAGGCTGGTGCCATGGAAGTAGTCTAAAACATTGTTTTATTGTAGCATGTGAACAACAGTCAAATAAAAAGTCAACATGTTTCGGCCATCAAGCCTTAATCATGTCTCTATCTAGTGAATTACCAGAATATCTGTGAGGTATAGTACCCCACTGAAGATGAAGAATTTTAAGAAGTACTTGGTAATTTTCTGAAAAAAAAATGAAAGCTGTAAAGGCCCCTTACACACGGGGTGGGCTCCATTGCAGTCTGCCTGCTCAGCAGGGAATCTGTCCGCTGATTCCTGTTGAACAGGCAGATGGCTGGTCCGTGTCCGCTCCACTTATGCACACTCTCCTCTATGTGCAGTCGGATGTAAATGGACCACCTGTCCATTTACACCCAACTGCTATCTGATCTGATCCACCAGATGGATGGGGAATGGATCCGCATTTGTCTGTTTCTAGTGGACAAGCTCGAATTGAATGTCGGCGGGTGTCAATGAACACATGTGCGTTGACCCCTGCTGCTCCATAGAGGAGACTGGAGGGTCCGATGGGGTCCATGGCAAGACATATGTGTCTTCTGCAATAAAACATTCTTACCTGCCTGTTTCTAAGCTTCTGTAGAATGTGCACTGCACTGTGCACGGTGCACCCCTGGTGCCAGGGAGAATTTACTTCCTCACACAGGTGCAGGAGTTACATCAACATGGCCAAAGAAGACAAAGAGAAGAAGTCAGCGTTAGCGAGAGAGCTTGGGGCCATCATATTGCTGGAGTGGAGATGAGTATAGTTCTGCTTTAAGCCAAATCTCCCTCACCAATTTTATACTATCACTTGTGCTAGATACAGTCTGCCCCTTAGTGATATACTTCCCCTTTTTGTGCAAGACCACTGTAGACATATTTGGTTGTGGAAATGTTTGGTGTCATATTGATTGATAGGTGAATGACAGCTACACTTTTGCACAAACCTACCTGTTAGCATAAACACATTTTATTGAAACATGCAAGACTAGAGTAGGCCTTATATGTGAAAATACACTAAGCCCATTATCATTGGGGGAGCCAAGAAGATGAATCTTCCATCTAAAAATAATTATTATTTTTTTATTTCAAGATAAAGTTTCATCCAAGTATTCGCTTAAAATGCCTTCCCTGATTAAATTGGTTGTAAAGGTATAAGTTTTTTTTATTTTAATGCATTCTATGCATTAAGATAAAAAGTCTTCTGTGTGCAACAGGCCCCTTTAGCCCCCCATTACTTACCTGAGGTCCATCTAGATCCAAAGATGTTGCAGGAGTGTCTCGGCTGCCCGGGATTCCTCCTGTCATTGGCTGAGATAGCAGTGCGACTCCATTGGCTCCCGCTACTGTCAATCAAAGTCAGTCAACCAATAAGGTTAGAAAGGGGGCAGGGCCATGTCGTGGCTTCATGTCTGAATTGACACAGGGAGCTGTGGCTCATTTCAGGTGCTACCATAATATGCTGCTTGCTGTGCGGGCACTCAACAGGAGTGAAGGGCCAGGAGCACCGAAGAGGGACCGGAGAAGAGGAGGATCTGAGATGCTTTGTGCAAAACCACTGCATAGAGCAAGTAAGTATAACATGTTTGTTATGTTTAACTAAAAAAAATACATCTTTGCTGTCTCTCATCTGTTCCATTATTCTGTTCAAGCCCCAGTTGTGTGGAAGGGCCAGATGAATGCATACATGTCACTTGAACCTTTTTTTCTAGATCATGCCCATTTAGTGAGCTGGCTCATGGGCATGATGAAATCTTGATAAGGAAGGATGAACCCATTTATGAATAATTAATAAAACACCACCCCTGTCTGATATTTTACATGTAAACCACACCTACATAGGGTCCAAGGAAGCAGTGACTGATAGATGCAAGCAGCCAGTGGGTGTGAGGTGTGGGCCGTCATTGGTTATTGGTCTAGGTGAGGGATTGTTTGTGATTGGAAGTCATTGGGGCAAAAGTTGGGCAGATCTAAAGGTGTTTCCTAGTAGTTCCAAATCAAGTATTGCAGAAAGAAATGTGTCCAGTAAAAGTGAGAACGACGTGTCAGCACAGGAGGGGACAAACTCTTTATAGGAAAAAGACAAGGTAAGGCTGGAATTCAGATTTAAATAGCCTGCATGCTCTGTGATCTAAAATACTTTTTTTTTCTTTACTCTAGGAGATCTCTGGGAGGTGACCCAATTCCAACCCATCTGTTAGTTTGAGTCATGAACAGTTTCAGTTAAAGCTGCGCTTCCAGCGTATGTGAAGTAGATGTTGGTCTGCAATATGACAGGGCTGCAGGATTTTATATTTTTCATTGTCTATGCATCCCGAACTTGCCAAAAGTATTTCAACATTTCTGTTTTTGGGTCAAATTTAAGTAGAACAAAAATACAAATACAAATTCAGTATGTTTCAAGATGTAGGTTCAGTAATGCTGACTGCAATTACAAATAAAATATATGGATTTTAACAATCATCTCTCAACCCTCAGCATCAACTCTTCTACCATAAACTCCAGTCCTTCTACTTAAAATGACAAATCTGGGTACTGCAGTTCCATAAATAGTAATGTTACTATTACTTCCTATAGACACAAATGTAGCATATCTGCCAACTGTCCTAGATTCATTGGAGCTGTTCTTGGATTTCAACAAAATCCCTGCATCCTGTGTCCACGAATCCCTAATACCAATCCCTCCCACATTTCTTCAATCCTTTTAGCCTACTATTTTTATTTTTAATCACCTTGTAGAGCATTTTATTTGTAATTAAGCCTGCCCTCTAGTTTCCTTGCCAGTACTGTTTTGCAGACATAGGGGACAGGTAAGTTAGGTAAATCGTCATCTCTTGTAAATTGAACAAAGGAGACTACTCAGGCCTGGGACATCATGTGACCATGCATTTAGATAAGTCAAATGGGCATTTGGGTAGGGTTTTCTTTTTTGTGGCAGTGGTTTGTTAGAGAGGGGTGGGGGGAGGGTCAGACTAGAGGTTAGCTTTAAAGTAGAAGGCAAGTCAAAGTTTAACTAAGCTTAAGTTACTCCCACTACTATTCTTAACCTATTCTAACTATCCTGTGAAAGGAAAGATGCCAATACTTAACTATTCTGAAGTCTCTCACACTCACATGATCGGATCCCAGTGCGGGCTTCAGTGTAGTGGAGGAATATCAGACAATGGATGCCCCATAGTAAGCCTTTGGGTGTTGTCATCACACAGGCTCTGCTGCCATTGTCGGCAATCACTCCTCTACACTGAAGCAGGCGCTGGGGGGATTCAATACATATTTTCTTTCAGTACAAACAAGTCTTTCTCTTGCTAACATTTTCTTGACAATGTATTTTACTTACTATGAAATGTATAGACAAACGTTGTAACAAAAAACTTTTTTCTATTTAGCAGTTATAGTTTTAAAACAAGTTGTTCTCTTAAATAAAAAAAGCATGTTATTCTATAATTCTCCTGTGCACAATTACACAAAAAAATGTGTTTCTATTACAAAGCACAGTCAATTATTTACAAATAAAAGAAATGTGTTTTATTTTCCATTTTTGCTTTTTTATTAAATGTTTAACTAAAAAAATGACCAAACAAATACGAATTAAAAAAAAGTTTAAATATTAATGTTTGAAAACAGAAATAATATAATCAGAGCAACAAATCAATAGCTAAAAGAAAAGCAGAGTGAGGAGTTGTTCAGGATTGATTTGTTTACTGAATATACTGTATATGTATATATATGTAACTGTATATGTATATATATATAAATATACTATTATATATATATATATATATATATACAGCACTGTGCAAAAGTTTTAGACAGGTGTAGAGAAATGCTGTGAAGTAAGAATGCTTTCAAATGTATATATTTTAATTGTTTATTTTTATCAATTTACAAAATGCAAAGTGAGCGAACAGAAGAAAAGTTCTGATTAAATCAATATTTGGTGTGACTACCCTTTGGCTTCAAACCAGCATCAATTCTTCTAGGTTGTTCCAAACATCTTGGAGAACTAACCACAGATTCTCTGCCTCAAATACTTCTGTCTCTTCGTGTAATCCCCGATAGACTCAATGAAGTTGAGATCAGGGCTCTGTGGGGGCCAAACGATCATTTCCAGGTTTCCTTGTTCTTCTTTATACTGAAGATAGTTCTTAAAGACATTGGCTGTATGTTTTGGGTCATTGTCCTTTGGAAGACTACATTTGGGGCCAATCACATGGTATATAATGATAGATAAGTATCTTCCTGTTTTTCTCACATACAACCAATGTCGTTAAGAACTATCTTTAGCATGAACAAGCAGTCCCGGAAGTGATGGTTTTGCCCCTACTTAAGCCCTGATTTTAACATCATTGAGTCTGTCTGTGATTACACGAAGCGACAGAAGGATTTCAGGCAGCCTACATCCAGAGACGATCTGTGGTTAGTTCTCCGAGATGTTTGGAACAACCCACCTGCCGAGTTCCTTCAAAAACGTGTGTGCAAGTGTACCTAGAAGGACTGATGCTGTTTTGAAGGCAAAGGGTAGTCACACTAAATATTGATTTGATAGAAGCAATAACAACATCATAACACTTCTTGACACTGCAGATGCTTTTTGTGAATGTCAGTTTAGTAGAAATAAGATCTGCATCTGTGTAAATGAAACAAGTCCCAGGTAAACTGTCAGTAAGTGCAGCATAAAAAAGCCGCAGAGGAAAAGAAGCTAAGGATACTACACATGCCCAAAATACTCATATGAAGCGTTTTTGTCATGTATAGCATGCCCAATATCTATAACTGATTCTAGGTGTGTTCCCGCTGTAGTCCTCAAGAGTGCCACATCCCAAATTAACTTAAGAAAATTGTGAAATCCCCTAGGGGTGGGACTTTATAGGCACATCAAAAAGTTGAGTAACAACATATGTTGATTATTAAATTTGCGTAAATTTTATTAATATATACAAAAAGTACAAAAAATTCCAAACGGCTAAAAGTATTGGCAAGCTGATATAAATATGCAAGAGTGAACTCAACCATCCAACCCAGACAATGTCCGATGTTTCGAGGTATAGCACCTCTTCTTCAGGGATTGTGCTGGAGGGTTTTGTTATGGTTGATTCGCATATGAGCATATACAAAAAGTCTGCCACTTTAAAAACAAGGAAGTGTTGACACCCACAGAGCGCTGTATATTTGGAAAATGAGATGTATGAGGGTATAAATCTCATAAAAGAGGGAATGGGGAGGCAGGTGGACTGTGCGTCTCAGATACACCTATCACAACTGGAGTCCAAGATGCTTGGCAAAACAGGTGGAGGCCAATCACATATGACTGGATGAATAAAACGCCTCACAGACAAGGTGCACTGGACTTCCCTCTCCCAGCGGTGGACATCAGTGCTCTGTGGGTGTCAACACTTCTTTGTTTTTAAAGTGGCAGACTTTTTGTATATGCTCATATGCGAATCAACCATAACAAAACCCTCCAGCACAATCCCTGAAGAAGAGGTGCTATACCTCGAAACGTCGGACATTGTCTGGGTTGGATGGTTGAGTTCACTCTTGCATATTTATGTCAGCTTGCCAATACTTTTAGCCGTTTGGAATTTTTTGTACTTTTTGTATATGTTAATAAAATTTATGCAAATTTAATAATCAACATATGTTGAACCCTAGAGGTGTACCGAACTGTTCGCCGGCGGACAGTTCCCGGCGAACTTAGCATGTTCGCGTTCGCCGCTGCGGGCGAACATATGCGATGTTCGGTCCGCCCCCTATAATACATCATTGAGGCAAACTTTGACCCTGAACTTCACAGTCAGCAGGCACATTTCCAGCCAATCAGCATACCTCCCTCCCACACCCTCCCACCTCCTATAAATAAGCAAGGGCAGCATCCATCTTAGATCATTCTGAAGCAGTGTGTGTTAGTGAGAGCAGGGAGAGCTGCTGCTGCTGCTGCTGTTAATAGCTAGGGACAGTTGTTAGTCAGTGTTCCTGGTCTTGCTAGTCAGTGTTCTTGGTCCACTACTGCTGTAAGGACAGCATCCTGACAGCACCCCAAAAAGCCCTTCTAAGGGCTGGTATTTGTGTAATTTATATATATATATATATATATATATATATATCTAGTGTCCCCAAAAGCCCTTTTAAGGGCTGGTAATTGAGTTTTTTCTATATATATATATATATATATATATATATATAGTGTCCCCAAAAGCCCTTTTAAGGGCTGGTAATTGAGTTTTTTCTTTATATATATATATATATATATATATATATATCTAGTGTCCACAAAAGCCCTTTTAAGGGCTGGTAATTGAGTATTTTTTTTATTATATATATATATATATATATATATATATATATATATATATATATATATCTATATATATATATATATATATATAGATATATATTATATATATATATCTAGTGTCCCCAAAAGCCCTTTTAAGGGCTGGTAATTGAGTTTTTTCTTTTTATATATATATATATATATATATATATATATATATATATATATATATATATATATATATATATATCTATGGTACACTGCAGTTGCCTGCCCGCTGTGTGTGAGAGGCCACAGACCCACCACAGACTGTACTGTGTGCACACCACACTCATTTCGGGTGGCACAGGCACAGTACCTTGCATTTTAAAAAATATTTTTTTTTTCCTCTGTCATAATTGCAGTGAGTGCTGTGTCAGGTCCACAGAGTGTACTGTACCCACTGCAGTGCACTGCCCACCACTGATATATATACGGTGGCACAGCATCTTGTTGCAAATTGAAAAAAAAATATTTTTTATTATTGCAGTTGCCTGGGCTGCCAGTGACTGTCAGGTTCACAGAGTGTACTGTGCCCACTGTAGTGCCACTGCGTGCCCACCCACCACTGATATATATACGGTGGCACAGGAGCTTGCAAAGTAAAAATATATATATTTTTTTTATAATTGCAGTTGCCTGGGTGCCAGTGACTGTCAGGTCCACAGAGTGTACTGTGCCCACTGCAGTGCCACTGCCCACCCACCACTGATATATACGGTGGCAGGCATGACTTTTTTTGGATTAGTGTCTGGGGGGGTCTAAAAAGCGTGCCTGTGAAGTTTCAGCTCTGTAGCATGTCCAGAACCAGAAAAAAAAGATCATATAGGTGTAAAAGGGGTTCCCACCATCCCTGCTCTACTGAAAAATTATCTTTTTTTCTGGTTCTGGACATGCTACAGAGCTGAAACTTCACAGGTACACTTTTTAGACCCCCTAGACACTAGATCACACAAAAAAAGTTCTTAAAAATTGTCATTTTTGATAGAGAGCCAATTATTGGAAAACTTAAAAAAAAAAAAAAACTTAAAAAAAAAAAAATTCTTTGGATTTATTGTCTGGGGGGGGGGTCTAAAAAGTGTACCTGTGAAGTTTCAGCTCTGTAGCATGTCCAGAACCAGAAAAAAAATAGAATTAGGATTAGGGCTAGGGCTAGGGTTAGGGTTAGGGTTAGGGCTAGGGTTAGGGTCAGGGCTAAGGTTAGGGTTATTTTTAGTGCTTAGGGTTAGAGGGTTAGAGTTAGAGGGGTAGGGGTAGGGCTACTAACTCTAACCCTAAGTATCTCACCGTAACCCTAATCCTAGCCCCTAACACTAAACCTAACCCTAACCCTCTAACCATAACCCTAACCCTCTAACCTTAACCCTAACCCTCTAAGCCTAGCCATAAAAATAACCCTAACCCTAAACCTAACCCTAGCCCTAACCCTAACCCTAGCCCTAACCCTAGCCCTAACCCTAGCCCTAACCCTAGCCCTAAGCCTAACCCTAGCCCTAACCCTAATTCGTATTTTTTTTCTTGTTCTGGACATGCTACAGAGCTGAAACTTCACAGGTACACTTTTTAGACCCCCCAGATGCTAAATCCAAAGAAATCTTTTATTTTAATTTTTTTTAATTTTTCCAATAATTGGCTCTCTAACAAAAAATTACAATTTTTAAGAACTTTTTTTGTGTGATTCAGTGTCTGGGGGTCTAAAAAGTGTACCTGTGAAGTTTCAGCTCTGTAGCATGTCCAGAACCAGAAAAAAAATTAGAATTAGGGTTAGGGCTAGGGTTAGGGTTAGGGCTAGGGTTAGGGTTATTTTTAGTGCTTAGGGTTAGACGGTTAGGGTTAGAGGCGTAGGGGTAGGGTTACTAACTCTAACCCTAAGTATCTCACCGTAACCCTAACCCTAGCCCCTAACACTAAACCTAACCCTAACCCTTAAAGCCCAGTTCCTGTCCCATTTTGGTCGGTTCTGGTCTGTTTGCGGTTGTTTGCGGTGCGTTAAACGGGGAGTTTGGTCTGTCACTGTGAAGCGGGCGTAACCCTTACACATACCTGATCGATACAACATCATACCTGATCGTATACACACACTGGATGTTTTAAAGCACGTTATTCCAAACAATTTAGGAATGTTAGGTGATTTATGCCCTTTATGGAATAAAACCCGACTCTGCGTCAACTACGTAATTTTCCATGGGAGTTTTGCCATGGATCCCCCTCCGGCATGCCACAGTCCAGGTGTTTGTCCCCTTGAAACAACTTTTCCATTACTATTGTGGCCAGAAAGAGTCCCTGTGGGTTTTAAAATTCGCCTGCCTATTAAAGTCTATGGCGGTTCGCAATGTTCGTCGGTTCGCGAACAATCGCCGATGTTCGCGTTCGCCGTTCGCGAACGGCGAATTTTATGTTCGCGACATCACTATTGAACCCCTGCTAAAAATTTAAAATCTACAACTCATGACACATTTGTTTGACAGTCAGTGGGAAGAATGCTGAATATGTTGTTACTCAACTTTTTGATGTGCCTATAAAGTCCCACCCCTAGGGGATTTCACAATTTTCTTCAATATCTATAACTGGATAATGTTCAGCAAAAAAACGATTGAAGACATGCATTTACAATCATAGATACTTTTGTGTAGCTGGACAAAGAAGGTATGAAAACATATATATGTATGCCACATATGTGCTGACCTGACCTGAATAGGTTGGTGACAACTGCCAACCTGAATGCACAATCAGCAATGTAAATAGCCACTCATGTAGTTTTCTATTTTACTTACTTGTGACACAAATTGCTACTCCACAGTTCACTTTTTAAAGTCGGTTAAAAAAAAAAAGAAACTTCTTGTACAGTACATGCATACCCCGTTTTAAGTACACTCACTTTACGTACACTCGCGAGTACGGACACAGCCTGGTCAGCTTGGCATGGCATTACTCCCAGTTTTTAACATGCGCGTCTATGGGAAATCGTGGTCAGCTTGACATGGCACTACTCCCAAACCATAAGTGACAGGGATACCAAACTTAGGGAGCAATGTGAGGGGACCCAGGACTACAACATATCCTATTTGTGACCAGCCAGCTTGCCTAGGATATGAAAAAAGGTATTGCTTCACTTTAAGTACATTTTCGTTTTACATACATGCTCTGGTCCCATTGTGTACTTAAAAGCGGGGTATGCCTGTATGTGGTTTCTTAGTGGCTTGGGGTGAATTTCCTGCATCATTTTCTGCAGCACACAGGTGCATTGGGGTGCCATATCTTATCAATTTAACTGCAATGCACTGTACCGCAGTGTAGTGATGTAAATGGACACAGAATATTCTGTGGGTTACAGCAGATAATTCATTTGAACTGGCTGTCTAATGCACCATAATGCATCAAAAACGTGTACACCTGCTGCATTTTTACTAGCACGCAGTGCTGTCTATGAGCCCTGAATTGATTTATTACTGGCATTTACACTATATAGCACTCACAATTGACACAGCACTTTACATATGGTACATTTATCAATTCCCTGCCCTTAAGAAGTTTACAATCTAAGATCCCCATCTCACTTACATATATACACTAGGAACAATGAATCTACCAGCATGTCTTTTAACCACTTCCATACCGAGTCATGTAATATGACGTCGGCAAAGTGGTTGTACGGATCCGGGCCGCCGTCATATGATGTCGGCCCGTTCTAGCAGCCAGTGCGCGCCCCCGGCGGCACGCAGCGGCGTGATCAGGGATGAGGCTCGTCCCTCGGACATAGCCCATCCCTGATCAAGGTAAACAGCCAATAGAAATTGGCTATTTACCACGTGATCGGCTGTGTCAATCACAGCCGATCACATGAGCGGCTCCAGCACGAGCCGCTCGTTCTCTCTGCAATGCGCGCCCCCGGGGGCGCGCAGAGCAGCGATCGGGGACGAGGCTCGTCCCTCGGACAGAGTCGATCCCCGATCTAGGTAAAGAGCCAATGAAATTGGCTCTTTACCACGTGACCGGCTGTGTCCAATCACAGCCGGTCACAAATGTCAACAGAGAACACGGTAACTAGCTGTCACCGTGTTCTCCTCCTCACACACTGATTCTGTGTGAGGAGGAGATTGTGGTAACAGCTAGTTACCAAGTACAGTGCACCCCAAACACACTGATTGCCCCCCCCAATAAAGAGCACCTGTCACTAGCCCATCAAAGTACCCGAGTACCTGTCACCAGCCCATCAGGTACTCAGATGACAGGTACTCGGGTACTCTGATGGGCTGGTGACAGGTATTCGGGTACTCTGATGACAGGTACTCGGGTACTCTGATGACAGGTACTCGGGTACTCTGATGACAGGTACTCGGGTACTCTGATGACAGGTACTCGGGTACTCTGATGAAGGGTACTCGGGTACTCTGATGACAGGTACTCAGGTACTCTGATGACAGGTACTCGGGTACTCTGATGACGGGTACGCAGGTACTCTGATCACGGGTACTCGGATACTCTGATGACGGGTACTCGGGTACTCTGATGACGGGTACTCAGGTACTCTGATGACGGGTACTCGGGTACTCTGATGACAGGTACTCGGGTACTCTGATGACGGGTACTCGGGTACTCTGATGACAGGTACTCGGGTACTCTGATGACAGGTACTCGGGTACTTTGAGTACCTGCCAACGGAGTACCCATCATCAGAGTACCTGAGTACCTGTCACCTACCCATCAGAGTACCCGAGTACCTTCCACCTGCTCATCAGAGTACCTGACGCCTGAAGTACCCGAGTACTTGCTGCCTGCTCATCAGTACCCATCACTACTCATCAGTACTCATCAGTACCTATCACGTATCAGTACTGATCATCAGTACCCATCAGTACAGTATCACCTATCAGTACTACTCATCAGTACCTATCACCTGCCTGTCACCTGCCCATCAGAGTACCTGAGTACCTGTCACCTGCCTATCGGAGTACCCGAGTACCTGCCACCTGCTCATCAGTACCAGAGTACCTGTCACCTGCCCAACAAAATACCCGAGTACCTGTCACCCTTCATACAGCCACCATGTCCAAGTCCAAAAAGATTTATATACGTCCTCCATTTAAACCTAAATACCGGTGTTATGGCAGCAGATAGCTGCCATAACCCTGGTATTTTTTTAAACGGTGGGCGGTTGGCTTTCCGATAAGGGTGGTCCCAGCGGCGGATTCGCCGTGGGATCACCCTTCCGGGATGGCGGAAGAGGCGCCCCCCCTCCCGCCGCGTTCCTGTCCTTTTCCCCGCTTACCGGACCCACAGGCAGCGGGGAAAACAATCCGGTCCCAGATCCTAACAGACAGGATGTCGAGTGAGGGCAAGCTTGCCCTCACTTGACTCTATGGTCTTGGAGGACCGGAGCTACGGAAAATGTTGTTGCCTAGCAACCGGTTTAAAGGTCCTTTTTTTTTTTTTCATTTTATATAATAATTTTTTTTTTTTCTATCTTTTAGTGTACTTGTGAGATCTGAGGACTTTTTGACCCCAGATCTCACAAAAAAGAGGTCCTGTCGTGCCTATTTCTATTACGAGGAATGTTTACATTCCTTTTAATAGAAATAAAAATGATCAATTTTTTTTTTTTTAAACGGTGTAAAAATAAAAAATAATAAATAAAATAAATAGTAAAAAAAAAAAAATTAAAGCGCCCTGCCCCCGTGAGCTTGCGCGCAGAAGCGAACGCATACAGAAACCCCGCCCACATATGTAAACGGTGTTCAAACCACACATGTGAGGTATCGCCGCGATCGTTAGAGCAAGGGGAATAATTTGAGCCCTAGACCTCCTCTGTAACTCAAAGATGGCAACCTGTAGAAATTTTTAAATTGTCGCCTATGGGGATTTTTAAGTACCAAAGTTTGTCGCCATTCCGTGAGTGTGCGCAATTTTGAAACATGACATGTTGGGTATCTATTTACTCGGCGTAACATTATCTTTCACATTATGGAAAAAAATTGGGCTTACTTTACTGGTTTCTTATTTTTTAATTAAAAAAAGTGAATTTTTTCCAAAAAAATTGCGTTTGGAAGACCGCTGCGCAAATACGGTGTGATAAAAAATATTGCAATAATCTCCATTTTATTCTCTAGGGTCTCTGCTAAAAAAAATATATAATGTTTGGGGGTTCTAAGCAGTTTTCTAGCAAGACAACTGATTTTAGCTTGTAAACACCAAATGTCAAAAATAGGCCTAGGCAAGTGGCTAGGATGCATGATGATGCTCCTTGGATGTTGATGATGCCCCTCTATATGGCTAGGCTGTGAAAAAGTCTCACACATGTGGTATTGCCATACTCAGGAGGAGTGGCAGAATGTATTTTGGGGTGTCATTTTTGCTGTGTACATGCTATGTGTTAGGAATATCCTATAAATTGACAACTTTGTGTAAAAAAAACGACCCATAATGCCTCATAGAATATACGTTGGAGTGTTTGCTTTCCAAAATGGGGTCATTTTGTGGACTTTTCCATTGTATTGGTGCTCTAGGGCCTTGAAAAGTGTGATAGGTAGTAAGAAAGTTTTATGTGTATTTATGCTCCTAGAACGCCTGAAGGTGCTTCTTGGACGTGGAGTTTTTGTTTTGTGGCCAGGCTGTGTAAAAGTCTCACACATGTGGTATCGCCATACTCGGAAGGAGTAGCAGAATGTATTTTTGGGTGTAATTTTTGCTGTGTACATGCTATGTGTTAGAAATAGCTTATAAATTGACAACTTTGTGGGGAAAAAAAGAAAAAAAAATGTTTTCTTCATTTTCCCAAGAATTGTGGGAAAAAATTACAACTTCAAAAAACCCACCATGCCTCTTACAAAAAGGGGTCATTTGGGCGGTATTTGTACTGTCCTGACATTTCAGGGCCTCAAGAAAGGAGATAGGCAGTCAGTACATCTGGTGTGATCAATTTTCAGTAATTGGTACCATAGCTTCTAGACTCAATAACTTTCACACAGACTAAATAATATACACTAATTTGGGTTAATTTTACCAGAGACATGTAGCAGTATACATTTTGGCCCAAATGTATGAAGAAAAATAAATTTTTTGCAAAATTTTATAATTGAAACTAAAAAAAAGTGTTTTTTTTTCAAAATTTTTGCTCTTTTTTTGCATATATCACGAAAAAAAAAAACCCCAGTTGTGATCAAATACCACCAAGAGAAAGCTCTATTTGTGTGGAAAAAAATGATAAAAATTTTGTTTGGTTACAGTGTAGCATGACTGAGCAACTGTCATTCAAAGTGTGAGAGTGCTGAAAGCTGAAAATTGGTCTGGGCAGGAAGGGTGTCTAACTGCTCTGTATGGAAGCGGTTAAAAGTGGGTGGAAACTCATGCAATCATAATGAAATGTACAATTTCCATATAGATAGCTTCTTGGTTGGTATCTGAACCAAGGCCGGCAGTGCTGCAAGACAGGAGTGCTAACCACCAAGCCACTGTCATGGCTTATACAAAATCAAAATATTTTTGGGAGGTGAAATTATATTTATACTCCGTAACTTGGACTGTATATTCTCTATTAGACATATTTTGGTTACATGATATTCTGTGTCTCAAAGATAAAGGTTAAAAGCTGCACACTCCTTGGATTTGTAGAACGGGATTGTGAATCTGAAATTACAATTCTCCTACTGCATCAGATTTACAATTGGAGAACGTAGCAATATCTTAAACTGTGGAGGAGGTGAGTGGGAGGACACGCACTGGAGGTTTTTTTTTCCCTTTAAGAGAACAAATTAACACTAGAATAAATATAAGCTTGGGGCACAGATGGCAGACTTGTAAACTAAAATGTCTGAGTACGATTATAATTAACACCTAAGGTGTTTCACACTAATATTACTATACAGGATTTCTTGAACCCGCCAGTAGCAGTTTATGAAAAAAATGTTTATTATATAAATTTTAAACTGAAAACCCCCATCTTCAGAAGAATGTCTACGGTCTTGGAAATACCCTCATATTTTTGTGTCAAATTTTATATAGAACAGCATTTTCTCAGTCACAAAAGCCTTTAAATATATCCCAAATCATAAGGCACCCCAGTCTAAAACAAAAAAAATGCAAATGTTATTTATTATCAATAGGAAATCGAAGGATAGTAAAATGCATGCAACCACATTGATTAAATTAGTTTCACACCAGAAGCCCCCCTTCACATCTGAGGTCCCCTCATTACATCAGAGCACTCCCTTCGCAACCTTCACAGCAGAGGCTGCCTATCACATCTGAGCAGAGATGTATAGTAACTAAGTAGAACTACTTCACTACTATACTTAAGTACCGAAAGGCGGTATCTGTACTTTCCTAGAGTAGAATTTTTTTCTCCTACTTTCACTTTTACTTCACTACATATTTTCGATGATTTCAATACTTCTACTCCGATATTTTTTTTTTATGCTGCATAGTTACTCGTTACAATTATAAAAATTACCACTGCCAGAACAGTAGATGGCAGGTTTCATGAAGCTCAAAACATGTGTATTATCAGCGCATACGAAAATAAATGCTACTGTATGTATAAATAAAAGCTGCATTTGAAATAATAAAAAACAATATGATGTTCAAACTTTTGACTTCTTTCTTTAATAACTACATAACACAGTACTTGTACTTTTACTTTCAGTACTTGAGTAGCAATTTTTTTTCAAAACTACTGGTACTTTTACTTTCAGTACTTGAGTAGCAAAATTTTTTAAAAAAACTACTTGCAATACTTAAGTACAAAAAATGTTGAATACTTTAGTACTTCTACTCAAGTCACTTTTTGATCGAGCACTTCCACTTCTACTCAAGTCCCTTTTTGATCGAGCACTTGTACTTTTACTCAAGTATGGGTTTCGAGTACATCATACAACTCTGCATCTGAGGCCCCCTATCAAATGAGAGCCCCTTTATACACCAGAGGTCCCCCTAAACACGAAGTCCGCTCATCACATCAGAGTTACCCCTATGTAACAGGAGCCCCCTAAACATCAGAGCCCCCAATCACTTTCAAGTTACCCCTATACATCAGAGGACCCCCTAAACATGAGTGCCCTAATCAAACAGCCCCCCATCATAGAGCCCCCCATCACGCAGTTTCTTCTTTACATCAAAGGCCTACCAGGAGCAAGGCAGGGGGGCAGAGGGTGAAGGAGGTCTGGAGCAGATGGACATCCATCATCCCCTGAATGCTGGGGACTGCAGCCTGCCCTGGACTAAATTCATGTATTGCAATGGTGTGGGTCAGTCGGCTGCCACCACCAAATGTTGCTGTGTGTCCAGGCTCTAGAGCAGCCTTTCTCAACCTTTTCAACACAGAGGAACCCTTGAAATACATTTCTGGTCTCTGGGAACCCCTGCTAAAAATTTAAAATCTACAACTCATGACACATTTGTTTGACAGTCAGTGGGAAGAATGCTCCTTACTCTTGTCATCATTGGGAAGAATTACCCTCTCACAGATAGCTAAAAGGAACAATGGTGTAATTGGGAACTTATCTGAGAGGCAGAAATTGCCCATTTCTCAAGGAACCCCTAGCAACCTCAGGAGGAACCCTAGTTGAGAAACCCTGCTCTAGAGTGTTATTGCATGTTATGGTGCTAGTAGCCTGCCCACTCCATGGCAAAAGAGGCTTATTAAGGTAAATTGGGTCCCAGGCATCCCAGGCTGGGAAACACTGATGTAGAACACTGCTATTGTAAATATTTATTTTTTGGATACAGTAAGGAAGAATTTGACTCTCTGTCAAATTTTTATTGCTGTTTCCCTGCTGGAAATATTCACCTTCTCTTAATAATGATTTACCATTGACAGCAAGGCAGATATAAGACATTTTAGAATGGTCATGAGAACAAAAGGTGAGGTGAAATAATCAAATAGAGGCAAATATCCTGTTGATAACTTCCTAAGATGTGAATTCCACTCCACTTTCTTGTCTTTTGGCTTTTTTTCCTTCTTTTTTCACCGGGTGATCTGGACAGTAACCCATCTCCTGTATTAGGGTGCCCAAGCTCTGGATGAAGGAGCGCAGAGGACAGCATTGTCAGCCTGGGGGTGGGGGGGGGGGTGGGGGGTACTTACATATACACTAACAAATTGAAACCAAACTCCAGCTAACATGTACAGCAAACAGTTTTTGTTCCTTTTGGGGTAAAGGTTTTACATAAATAAAAGCTGATCATTGTAAGCACCCCTTCTAGTGTTAAATGGTTTCCCTCATCCCTGTAACTGGCACATCTGCAAGAGAGCTTGTTCTTTTGAAAAACAACAAACTTACTGGCCAGATCACTAGATGAAAATAGAAGAGTAAAATTATATAAAAGAAAACTAATACAGCCATCACATCTAATAATTGCTAAGCTTAAAACAAATGTTTTCTTTTGGCTTTACATAAAGACAAAACATGGCTTAAAGCTGAACTCAGATATAACATTTTGTACATGAAAACAGTATTTAAACCTGAATTTGGCCTAGTATTAGCCTATCACAGTCCAGAGCTGGATTGTAAGAGGTAGAAACAGTAAAAGTAGCCAATCAGTTAATGTGCTGAAAAAAGTATGCTGATTGAAGGAGAAAACAGAGTGATAGGGAGATGAGCTCATCACTGCGCTGCTTCTTCTTTCACTGTCCAGTCACAGGTTAGGGCAGGTCCAGGATCAGATCTGAGCTCAGAGCAATTGAGTTTATTGATGTTTACTATCAGACTGAGGAAATATATTTGCATAAGCATAGTACCATAGAAAAAATCTCTGGATTTAAAGCGGAACTCTCCCCAAAAGGGGATGTCCTTCTTTAAGGACTCATCCCCCGCTCCTCTTGCACAATTGGCACTTTGAAATGGTGGCGGGGGGGGGGGGGGGGTTTAAGCAGGTACCTGATTTTGAAAGGTGCTACCTGCTCCCACTTCCGTTCTGAGTGCCGCATGAAAAACATTTTCTTAACAGATGTGTAATTTCAGGCGTAATGAATAAAAATAACTGCCACACTTTAAACTACTATTTGAGTATGGATACATTATAACATACACATTTTTAAAATAATGATGCCAAATAAACAAACAATATTACTTTTCCAAGATCCTTTTTGACAATAGGATATTCTGTAAAGATAAGGTATTTTTGTATCCAATCAGCATATATACTTTGAAACATTGTTTTACCATTTAAAGTCATTATAAATATGTCCATGATAACGACAGCAATTTTGCCTGGTAAAGCTTCTAAACAGTCCCTTGTAGGAAATATGATCTCTTGCATAGATATATACTGTGTATACAGCTGCAAGAAAAAGTATGTGACCAGTGAATCTAGAGAAGATTAATTCTGCCCATGCACAGTTCATGAGATACTTAAATGAAGCATATAACAATGGTACCATTGATAAAGAAACCCATGATTACCTTAGGATCGATCTACCACGAACACCAACATTTTATGCACTACCGAAAACACACAAAGACACGCACCATCCCCCCGGACATCCAATCGTTTCGGGAATTGGCTCATATACAGAACCCTTAAGCAGGCTGATTTACCAGTACCTCCGCCCACATGTAGTTAGCTTGCCTTCATACATACAAGACACTCCAGACTTACTAAGAACTTTGTATGACAAAAATATGCCACCAAATTGTATTTTGATAGCTCTGGATATTGAGGCTTTATACTCCTCCATCCCGCATAGCCTAGGTTTAAGAACAGTAAAACAATTCCTTAACGAACGGGGTCCACTTTTTGAGGCATACAATGAATTCATTTTAGATGGGTTGTCACATATACTTCACAACAATATATTTACCTTTGATGGATCCCACCTCATCCAGGTGCAGGGCGTGGCCATGGGCACATGTTGTGCCCCGGCGTATGCCAATCTGCACCTGGGGGTCTTTTCAGTGACGAGTCCCCCGCTATGTACCTGAGCCACATTATTCTGTGGCTCAGGTACATAGACGATGTCCTCATCATTTGGGATGGAGGTATCCATCTTTTTGAAGCCTTCTTTCAGGAATTACACAAAAACACTCTAAATCTTAAGTTTACCATGAATTGGAGTGAACATAGAATTGATTTTTTGGACACTACCCTTTTTTTCAAAGAAAATGGTCAAATTGGGTCCACATTATTTAGAAAACCCACGGCAGGAAACACAATTTTACATTCTGCCAGTGCACATCCAAAAACATTAATTAATAGCATTCCATATTCACAGTATCTTAGACTAAAACGGAATTGCTCTGAGGACACGTACTTTAAAGCGGAATCTGATAAACTCAGATCAGGCCTCTTGAAGAGGGACTATTCAAAAACCATATTAGGCCGATCATTCAACAGAGCAAACAAGAAAAATCGTCACAATCTCCTCTTTTCTAAGAAGGAGAAAAATTACGATAACAAGATAAGATTTATTACTACGTACTGCAAACAGCACAAAGAAATTCGCAATACCCTTACTAACAACTGGGATATATTGATGAATGATCCAATACTATCAAAATATTTAGATGCCCGTCCAAACTTGACTTTCAGGAGATCCAAATCTATTTGAGACAATGTAGTCTCAAGTCACTATAGTAGACCCAAATATATTGATCGTACCTGCAAAGACTTATATAAATGTGGGGAATGTGATTTCTGTCCATTCATTTTGGAAGGAGATTCTTTTAGGCTACCCAATGGACGGAGGAGATTTATCAACCAGTACATTTCATGTCAGACTAAAGCCATGGTCTATATTATGTTTTGCCCATGTGGAGCATTCTACGTAGGCAAAACCATTAGACCACTGTGGAAACGTATTTCTGATCACGTTTCATACATCAACAATGGCCAGATCAACACTCCGATCGGAGGCCATGTAGGCCTCAAACACAAATTCAATCAATCTCTTATTCGCTTTACGGTTCTGGATGTTATTGCAGATGACGGGAGAGGAGGGAATATAGACAAAAAAGTACTGGTTCGGGAATCCAGATGGATCTACGACCTCAGAGCTACTATACCTCCCGGGTTAAATGATATGCTCAGCTTTAAGCCATTCCTATAACATTGACATCCATCACAAGCCCAATCATTTTGTAGAATCCAGGCTTAGATAGTCCTAAGTTTGTATATATTTTTCTTTCTTTTTTTTGTTTCTTCTTTGCTAGCTGTAGATTTTCTTCCCCTCTTTTTATACAGTTCTTGACTACTAACGTTTGTTTTTGTTTTTGTGGGACAATTGACTTTTTGTTCACAGGGAATCTCGGTATTGGCCTTTTTGAACCCTTGGGTCGATATAATTGTGGTGCTATATATGCCGATACGTGACCTGAATGATATCTCATTTGGATCCAATGCTCTCTCATTCGGAATTGAGCCTCCACCTAAAGGATACAACTGGCTATAGCCTACATTGTGTGGTGCGCAGGCACCCTGTGTGGTTCACAGTCACGGCCGGCATAACCATCTTGATGGTGGAGCGCAAGACTGCATCACTTCCGGTTTCAAGACGTGACGCATCGGCCATTTCTGCTGTATGCGTCACTCCCGGAAGTTCCGCCTATAGAGAGCGACGCCATGGCACCGCTTGGCGCCAAATGGGTCCCAAGTCCCACTATTTAAACCCCTATTGAGGCAGTAGTGCCTTTAGGCAGGACATATGGAGGACCACCAGCACTAAGGTATGTAGTGTAACATCCTTGAGGATACATGTATCGGGGGAGTTATCAATATAGCCCTATACAGACGCCCCATGTTCTGTCATTATAGGCTACCTCTAGGGTCATGAATGGACATCATGGCTTGGAATGGTCTTTAACCTGAACCATTTAATACTCTGCCTCTATACCTCTTTGGACAATATTGAAGGTATGTGACCTAATAAATGGATCGCCCATTAGCAGCAAACTGTTTTCCCTTTACCTCCTTTCCCTTCATGTCCCGTTTCACATTATTTGACCACTTTTAAATTTCTCTCCTAGTATATTCCTGCACCGTTTGGCATATCCTCTATCCCTTGATAAGGCGGACTCTAAATATGGGTTGGATGATTGCGTTTTAGGGGAACAAAATGGACTATAAAGTGAATTAGGTGGGTACAGGTGTGATTTGTACCTCTAGATTAAAGAGATGTTCACTTGTCTTGATTATATATAGATACCTGTTATAATCACCCCCCTTACTGTAATGTCATTCTCATCAATATACTATTGTCCACAGCCCTATTACTGTGTCCCCTTGGCTTCTGGAGTCTGGGAAAAGGGGAGAAACCTCTACAGAGGTATACACTCTAGCAATTGCCACTACGAGACGGTGGGTTCATATCATCCATCGGAGGAAATATTATGGATATTGTTCCACATCCGTAGCTGTCACCACAATTATACACTTTGTCATAGGGATTTGGTTTTCCTGCCTGCCCTTAATAGTTCTACACGCAGCGAGGTCAGTATGAGATATCCATATAGGCTTTAGGAATATGTGCCCCACAGTGTAATCTACTGAAATGATGAAAAATTAAAATATATTGATATCATGTCTTGTATATTATCTAATGTCTTCTTTTTTTTTTTTTGCTATATGGATATACTGCAGAAATATCGGTATTGTTCGGTCTCTCTGGCCCTGACGAAGCCTGATGCGAAACGCGTTGGTTCATTGGGACCCTCAAACCGAATATCATCAAAGACTTCTCGCATCAACATCAGCTTGAAGCATGTATTGTTCCCTATTAGGGATATATTTCTGTGCTGCTGTTTTTAATATACTGGTGAATATATAAGGGATTGTTTTCCTCTCTGTGTATCCCTCATCTATACACTAAACATTTTTATATATTCTAATAAATTGATTTCATTTTAGGTGTTCGTTTCCTGGTCCTCCTTCTCCCAACTGGCCACAAAACCCCTACTTTTCTGTATTTTGTTTTTGCATATATTTTGGGGCATGGGCCAACCTCCACAGTTATTTGTCTCTATCCAATAAATTTTGTTCTACTTCATGATTGTGTCCCACTTGTTGTTGATTCTTCACAAAAAATTACAGTTTTATATCTTTATGTTTGAAGCCTGAAATGTGGCAAAAGGTCGAAAAGTTCAAGGGGGCCGAATACTTTCGCAAGGCACTGTATGTAGTCAAATTTGAAAAAAATACACTGTATGTTTATTATTGGTTTCTATTCACAGAGTACACCTAAAGAAAAAAGAAATAAAAACATTTCTTACCTTTTAGAGGTTTCTGGAGAGAAGGTGCAATGGCTGACTGCAAACATTTCTCAGCTAGCTCAACATGATCTGTTCCAATACCTGGTCTGGGCATTGACTAAAGCAAACCATACATTATAACATTTTCTTTCCTTTGACTACAGGTCGAAGGAAAGAAAATGACTTGATTGCCCCATTAACACCCCCGCTGTGCTATTGTATTCTGGTAGCATGAGCCTTACCCACTGTCAGGATACAATAATCACTGCAGCAGCTAAAGCTAATGGCAGTGATTGCATAAATGAAAAGAGCAATAGGTGCAGCGCTTATATATAGTGAGCAGTTCCTATATCAGTGTTTTTCAACTCCGGTCCTCAGGGCACACTAACAGGCCAGATTTTAAGTATTACCTTGGGGAGATGTAGACTAGAATGCTGCAATCACTGAGCAGCAAATGCTATCACCTGTGATGCATTTCAGTTTTCTTACAAACCTGGCCTGTTAGTGTGCCCTGAGGACCGGAGTTGAAAAACATTGTGACCTATATAGTCCACAAACAGGGGTGGAATAGAAGATCACTATTAGCCCAATTCCAATAAAAATCTCAATCCAGGGGCCACAACCAACAATCACCCAGGTGTTCAAGCCTCTTACCAGATTTGACAGATAGCCACCGGTACCAGACCTCAGATCAGAGAGAAAAGGACACACTCCTCATGGTGCAGTATAACAACAAGCAGGTTTATTAAACATAAAATTGGCCACTTACACAATATACAGCAAGTATTCACTCATCTGGTGGTCAGCAATGGCAATCAGCAGTAGCTCTGGTAACCGAAAAGATGGCCGCCGTGTCCTCCGATGTACTGGGCATCATGCCAGCCAAGCTCCACCTCCATCGGAGGACACGGCGGCCATCTTTTCAGTTACTAGAGCTACTGCTGATTGCCATTGCTGACCACCAGATGAGCGAACACTTGCTGTATATTGTGTAAGTGGCCAATTTTATGTTTAATAAACCTGCTTGTTGTTATACTGCACCATGAGTGTGTCCTTTTCTCTCTGATCTGAGGTCTGGTACTGGTGGCTATCGGGCTAGAGGACAAGGATTTCTGTGGGGACTGTTGTGGATTCTCCAGGAGGTCACTGCGCTAGACTGACCTCTGTAATGGGGTTGGTCAAATCTGGTAAGAGGCTTGAACACCTAGGTGATTGCTGGTGGTGGCCCCTGGATTGACATTTTATTGGAATTTGGCTAATACTGATCTCCTATTCCACCCCTGTTTGTGGACTTTATACAAACTGCTCACTATATATAAGCACTGCACCTATTGCTATTTTCTATTGTATCCGTTATTCAGGACTTGTGCTAGCTGCTTTTGTGTTTTCTATCTTTTGAGATTGGCGCAGTATATAACCCTCATTATTGCATAAATGAAACCCGGCAGGCTGGTTGTACTGAAGTTGATGGATGGATTGACTTCAGCACAACCAGCCTGCCCATAGATGGACAAAAATTGGTTCGGTTCCTGCTGAACCAGCCAAATTTCAATCCGTCTTTGATTGGCCTAGGTCCGGCTCTCATTACCATACAATGGAGAAGCCCAGCTACTGAACCTTTAGCCTTCTGTTAAGACAGACCGTCTTGAAATCTAGTACACATGAAAAAATGTGAAAGACAGGGATAATTATGACAAACACTGCCCCCCCCCCCCCCTTAAAAAAAAAACTGAAAAAAATGACCAAGTGGAATTTTTAAATATTTTTTTGCTATGTATAAGGGGACATGTAACAGATATAATGTAGGTGTTATTCCAATTTAGCTGCAAACGTGGAAATACCCTTCAAGAAGCCATAAGAAAATATAAATAGCAAATAGTAAAACTAGCATTAAATCCAATATTAGTTATTAAATAAACATACCAGTACTTTGGGAAAAAAAAGGGAAAATTATGAAAACATTCCATGGGAGGAACATGATAGTAAGAAATATTGCATGTCTCCAGAAGGATCAAATATAAAATTCTTTATTCTATGCTTCCTGAAGAACTCACAGAATTCTAAACAAACATGCATCAATCAAGCTGTATATAAACTGATGTTCCAGCTATAAATGAGTCCTGACAGCATACACTGCCCTAGTAAAAAACAAGAGAGGTTGACAATCTAATGAGCTGGCTCATGTCCTGGAATACTCAAAACATTTTCAATACCTCTGCCATCCTTTATGTAAAAGAAATTTCTGGAAGCCTAGGATGGATCTAAGGCATTGTGACAGCTGGAATCAGATGAACATTTCAAAACATTCTTTATTTTAAACTGAACTCTGGTTTAAAAACCAACCAGTTAATGCAGCTCTTTTATCAATAAAATGTAGGTGTAAATTCAGCTATTGTAAGTACTGTAATTTGATTTGGAATAAGCCTTGTGTACAGCAGCACTAAGACTGGGAGAAAGACGGGAAGCACTAGAGGCCAGGAATTGCTGACATAAGGAGAGTGTATGTCAGTAGAGGGGTGAACGGTTACTGCTCCTTTATTATCCAATCACAGGCTGATATAGGATTCAGTCCAAACTTTGCATGTTCAGACAAATTAAATAAGGTGTCACCAGTCTACTGTTCTGAATCTCTGGCTGCAATGGAAAGTCATACATTTAGCATCTGTATTACTACCACTGCTAAATGTCACAGCTTTCCGCTCAGGGTATAAAAATAGTAAAGTAAACAAACACACCACAAACCATTTTGACAAGTCCTTTAATAAAAATATATGTCTGTTTCACATGTAAATGTAGCTGTTTGCCTGAACTTCAGAGAAACCAACAGTTCTCACATGTGGCAGCCCTTGCCATCCCTCTGAAAAGCTATCCACGGGGGATCGCTTTATAGAGGTTGGTTGAAAGGTGACTGGGAGGTGATATGTTGTCCCCTCTCTGCCTGTTTTAACCCTAAAAAGACTGAACCACTTACTTTCTTACTTACACACTGTAATGGGTAGCATTCGGCAACAGTGCATGCAACACTGCATTCCCTTTTTGCCTAGGCTGCAAAATGTGTGCAGCCCATGAGCGTATGCATGTCTTTGTTAAGGTGCGGGCGGCGGTCAGGAGGGGGGGATGCTTAAACCTCAGCTCAACCACCTGCTTTTACTGCCACCTGATGGGCTGTGTGAACAATCCCAGAATGTTATAATTGTTTCATATAATTAACCAAACAACATGTTGGCAATACCCTATTGCTTCAAGCTACTTTCTCACTGCTGTCATCTGATCTGACTTTTAATGTGATTATGTTGGGCAACTTGGATGCAACTTTGGAGTGGATTGCATCTGCTATGGGACCAAAATCGGATTGGAATTGCACAAAAGTAGTACAGGAACCTTTTCTAAAACTACTCCATGGTAAGTTGTATTAATGTGAATGGGCACTATTGAAAACAATGTAATTTCCAATGTCATGAAATTCTGTGTGACTCAAGTTGCATCAGAAATCGCACTAATGTGAATGGAGTCATAGCAGATACCATCTTCCCATAAGCTGAGCAATTTCAGCATTGCACTTGATCTTGCTGCATCCAGCTCAGCATAGCACTTGATCCTGCTGCATGAAGCCAAATCAGAGTGACCAAAGAGTCAGGGTTCATCAAAAATGAGACAACATAGTTACCAAACATACCAGTGTTCTTTCAAATCTACTGTATGCCATTTATGAGGCATTAGATAAATAATCCACAAATACAAATATAAGAACTTCCGAGGGACGGCACTGCAGCTCTGTCTCCTGGAAGTGGGGACGAGTACCTGTCAAAAAGGAGGAAGCAGATAAGGGGAAGTTGTACTTTTGGGTGGAACTCCACTTTAAGCTCCATTCCCTCCCTTTCCACCCATTCAAAGATGCTGTACATACATTAATTAAACACAATCTTTAAATGGAGGGCAAACAAATGAATTAAAGGTCCATCCATAGATTGTGTTTTTTTTTTTCATGGAAGCTATAGTATACTTTTAATGAAAGTAGAAGGGGGGCAAAAAAGGCAGACATAGTTGGCACTCTTGACAAGTGCATATGACCAGACCCTTGGACTAAAGCCTGGTACACACCAGTAGTTTTTTTTTTGTTCAACTCAGCAGGCTGAATGAAAAAAACTGAAGAGCTCAGGAGGAGTCGTGGTACCAACAATCTGATCTCTTCTGCTCAGATAATGTGTTCCCCCTGCCAGAATACACTGGTCAGCGCTCTCTGCCAGTGGCAGAGAGCGCTGATCGGGTGCCAATTGACAGACCTTTTCGATCATGCCCCTCAGACAGAAGTTGGTTGAACACCCGTCTTCTGTCGCACCAGCTGCCGCATACACGGGCCGAAGGTTGGTTGGTTTCTACTGAACCAGCCTATGCCACCCAATATTCTGCCCATGTGTACAGCCCTTAAAGACTACTGCTGCAGAGGTAGGGGAGATCAGGGGACTGAATACTTCAACTAAAACTCAGCCAGCAGCACAAGGAACATTTCTCATTAACTGTATGATAAAATTAAATTTTAAAAATGAATACAATCTTCTTTATATCTTTTCAAATATGAAGATGATAGCAAGTGTGATAACCATACCAGAAAAGAAGCCCCAGATACAAAAAAACACTTAGTGTCTCCTACCATCCTGCACACAAACCTTTGCAGGTAAATGTCTTGGAAAACCTTAAAAAGTGTAAAGAAATAGACACCTGTAAAAAATACTTTTAAATCCAAAAAATATGTACGCACGGCTAATATGCAAAAAAAACATGCTTTTATAGTTAAATGACGAAGACTGATGAATACAATATCCAGACTGCAGCACATAAAGTCAGATTACCAACATAAAGGAACTATAAAAAAATATAGTTAGTATACTTTGCATATCCATAAAGATGTCTCACAAGTGGCTGTTGATGTAAAGCTAATCATTTTCAAATCCTGTTGTTAAAGGAACCAATATGAAATCCCTCTGAAGGCCTAACGGTTTTGTGTGCTTTGGGAACATGATGGACAATTGGAATGGCAAGAGGCTGAGTAGGTATAGAATTCTTCTGTGCTCAGTGTGATACCCAATATCTAGAGCTGCAACTATACATCTAAATACAAAGACGTTCTAAACTTTTACCCGTAAAACCAGTACACTACCAGATAAAAAAATATTATACATGCAGTATAAAAAGAATAATCAAAAAGTGCATTATCAACTAAATCAATAAATAAGTGTTAATATAAGGACAATCCAACACAAAATGTTTGTGAAATATGTAAATATGTAAATAGTTCAAAAGTCCATCCACCAAACAAAATTGTTCTGTAGATTCCTGAATTTACCCTTATGAGCAAGATAGCGCAAGGAACATTCAAAATGATTTTGTGATCCTTTACCACAAATGTGCCTCATACCAAATGTTGTGGATCTCAGATGATAGAGATCAATACAGCATGTAACCAGGCCAGCAGCTCCAAATGCCCTGAAGGGGACCTTCTCCACTGGTCAGGAAAACCAAATCCCCCACACAGCAAACTCAGAGGGGCCGCATACCTCAATCATAATATAAGGAAAGAGCAGAGGCCGCACATAGTGTGAAAACCTCTAGACAAATATTTATTCAAATCTGACAGGTACTCACATATTGAAAAGCAAATCACATGCACACAGAAATCATATGCCTCGCTGGTAGACCTCCTCAGCGGGCATATTGATTTTATAGATGTAGGCCCCTCCCAACACAATTTGCGTCAGAATGCATCGTCTGATCGAACAGGAGAATGACACCGGACGCCAGACTGTAAATTTACGGAACGCGTTGGAAGAAGCCAGGTGACATCACTTCCAGTCACGGCCAAGACCAGAAGGCCAGTTGATTTGCTTTTTCCCTGTGAAATTTCCTATGTTGGATTTCGCATGTTTTAATGTAAGTTACTACTTTTAAAAAAAATGTTATCTAAGGAAGTACTTCACTATGGTGATTCTTCTTATTATACATGCTCACTTCTGGATGAGCGGAGACTCCATTTAAAGCGACACTCTGTGGAGGAATACTTGTGTATCAAGCACTATTAGACCTGTATGGAAGTAAGGGTTTTTTATGGTGATCTGCTAGTTTGCACAGTGGTGGAATGCGTACTATACACGGGAGTGGAATTATATCACGGCAAAGTTACTATATTACACCTCTACTGGTCACATGACTTTGGTTTCCTACTCACTATTTTTATCAATTGTTCGTGGACTTTTCTATAAAGCACTAGAAGTGGACATTATTATTATTATATTTATTATTTTTATTAATATTTTTATCATCAGTATGATTATTCATTGACTTTTCTTTAAAGCACTCAAAGTGGATGTTATTATTTTTATCCTTATTATTTTTATTAATTACATCAGTTTGACTTTTTATGAATTTATGTAATTTATTTATTAACATTGAATTTCATGCTACCATTCTGATTATATGTGTTATTTTGTTGTTTGCAGCACTGGTTATTTGGGTTCACTACCCAGTAGCACACATTGAGTTTACTGCGATTAATATTATCCTCATCTATTTTGGCTTTTATGAATTTATATTTATTATTTAGATTCACTTATTTGTTTATAGTTGTTTGCAGCACTGGGTATTTGTGATCACTACCGAATTCAATAGCCTTATTTAATTGTTTTTTAATATTTGCACATATTAGTGCACAGTTCTTTGAGCCTATCTTTTACACTATTTTTTTGGATCTGCTATGCTTTATATGTGTATTTTTATATGTGTGATTGTTATTTTGTTTTTTTTTTTTTTAGCATATTTGATCACATTAGAGGTAGCGCCACATTTTCTATTATTCAGTTCTTTAAATGTGGGGACACATTACAGTGTTGGCTGCTTCCCTGTTATGTTCTATTGCTTTAACTGATTGTTGAATTGCTATTGGTTTGTGCTATAGAATCACTATTGGTTAGTGCGTAAGTGTTTTTGTTTTTTCTTATTTGCAAAAATACATTTAGATCAGCAATATCAAGGAGATCCTGTCTCTTTTTGATACCATCGGTTAAGCAGCACCCCTGCCTGACTCGGATTACAAGTGATGAGCAAGCAAGATTGTGTGCTTCCTTTGTAACTGTCAGGAATAGGGAGTAAGGAAATATATTTTGTGCAGTTCTTTGATGTTAGGTTATGGTAAAAGCAACACATTTCCATGTACATTTAACATATAATGTCTTTAAACTACTTTTGTAGCAATGTTCATTTGATAATCAAAAATAAATAGGGAGATATCTATTACCACCAAATAAAATTGCAATTATATGTATATTTTTGCAAATGCATGTAAAAGATGCAAAAATATGTTCAGGTGACTGCATTTGTTTTACCCTCTTCATTAAGGGGTTAAAAAAAAGTTAAATACGACGAAAAGAAAAATACAAAAAAAAAAAAAAATACTAGAACTGGAATTGACATTTGAGTGAACGTAGGTTGTTGTACATGACCCAGAACTGGCCCTGCTGTTCTTGATCAGCAATGACAAGATGGACCCAGTATCTTCATGTCCTCCTCCTCTTTCTTTCTTCTTCGTTCAAATATGTGGCCACCATGAAACACGCCATTTCATCTGTCATTGTTTGTATTGCAGAAAGCACCACAGAAAACTGTAAAAACCAGTAGATTAAAATAACGCAGGAAGCAGAAACACATAGCAACAAAGGATGATCACAGATGATATTTTTCTCTGTTGGCAAATCCAAAAATGCCAGAACTCAAAAAAGCTAGAAAACGCTGTAACAAGACGCAAAAAAAAGGCCCATATAAATGCACAACAAAGTGAGTTAAAAATTTGCAAACACACGACGCACAAGTGTGAATGCAGCCTTAGGGCTCATTTGCCCTTGCGGTTGGGTGGTAGTAAAAACAGGTGTTTGAGCTGCGCGTCTATGTTTTTTTCTATGGCTGGACCTGATGTATTTGTAAACTTGATTTTCTACATCACAAGAAATGCATCTCCTTACCAACTTGCCACAGAACACGTGTATTTATAAGGGGTGGGTCCAAGTTATTGATATCACTGTGCACTTATCTTTACAATTGAAACCCCTAATCTGCATATCTGCTCTAAGTCTATTTCTAACAGGTAGTGAAGCTAAATGATCAGCATCACAGCCAGGCAAAGAGTATTTTCCAAAGAAGAACAGTAATGACAGCGCAGGCACTTTTGCTGACAGCTTCACTTTCTCTGATAAATAGAAAATATTCTCTATTTGTTCCTATTTTTTACATCTGTTTGCATGTATAGTATATTGAATATGTCAATAAAAAGGAAGTATAAAGGCCATTATTGAAACTCATGATAAATTAGATTCACTAGTAAATTATTCACAGACTGTTCAAAACATCCATTACCAGTGAGTTTGCATTGCAGCATTGCCATCAATTTGTAACATAACCATATCTACTCGCCCACGCTATAGTCACTCTTTTTTTTCTTATTTTCCTTTATGTCACCTTGCTCTATTGTATCTCTAAACCTAGTCCCCAGAGAGTCATGTGACAAGCCAGGATTTATGGCTGCCTTCTTTGGAAAATGATTGAGCCTGGCCATTTTCAGGTGACATATTCTAATGGCTAGCTAAATAATGGACTTTCTAATGACCAGTTTGAAGATCGGTGCTTTACGCATCGTAAATTCACTTCATTTTTATGCATTCACAAATAGATAGGTCTTAATTCTTGTCACCCATCCTCAAACATCACTTAACCCGCTTGTTAAAGTGTGCGCACACCTCCTGTAAATGTTATAAAATAGTCATTTATACAAGTTTTCAAATACATAATATATATTGCATATATATTGCACACATATATATATATATATCTATATATATATATATATATATATATATATATATATATATATATATATCTATAGATATATATATATATATATATATATATATATATATATATATATTTATACTGTATATATATATATATATATATATATATATATATATATATATATATATATATATATATAATTTATATATATATAATTTATATATATAAAGTCAATTTTCCTTTTCATGGTTATCCTATTACTGGTCATTCATCCAAAGTACTATCTTTGTATCTCAAGTCGGAAAATATATGAAAATGTGGACTTTGATGGCACATAACGAAAAACAAATGTGAAATAAATATAAATTTATTTGAAGATTCAAAAGATTTTTTAACCACTTTACGTCTGCCTGCAGTAATATTACTGCGACAAAGTGGCTCGTTATCGTCTGACGACATAGTACTACGTCGTCAGACACTCCCCTTTCTCGGCGGCGCGCGCGCACCGCCGGAGGCTCGCTCCCGCTGTATTTATTCACAGCGGGAGTCGGGCCAGGGGAGGAGCAGCGGCGCTTGCCGCTGCTCTTCCCCGATCGTCGGGGATCTAGTGTGGAGATCCGCTTGCTTGTGTAAACACAAGCGAGCGGATCTCCTAAGTGACAGGCAGGGTCAGATTGTAGGGTTCAGCATAGCTGAACCCTGGATCTGTCCTTGTGTTACATAGTCCCCTCCCCCCACACACGTCAGTAAGCACCAGGCATACATTAACCCCTCCCTCTCCAATAAAATGAACCCCTTCCCTGCCAGTGTCATTTTTACAGTAACAGTGCATATATATAGCACTGATTACTGCATTAATGTCACTGGTACCCCCAAAAGTGTCAAAAATGTCAGTCAAGTGTCCAATCTGTCCGCCACAATGTCGCAGTCCCGCAAAAAAAAACGCAGATCGCCGCCATTACGCGTTAAAAAAAAACACCAAAAATGACAGAAATCTTTCCCTTTGTTAGTAAACGCAATAACTTTTGCGCAAACCAATCAAAATACGCTTATTGTGAATTTTTTTACCAAACATAGGTAGCAGAAAACCAATTGGCCAAAAATTAAAAAAAAATTAGATTTTTAAATTTTTTTGGGGGGGAATTTCATATAAAAAAATGTGAAAAATATTGTTGTTTTTTCAAAATTTACGCTCTTTTTTTGATTATAGCGCAAAAAGTAAAAATCGCACAGGTGATCAAATACCACCAAAAGAAAGCTCTGTTTGTGGGAAAAAAAAGACATAAATTTCGTTTGGGTATGGTGTCGCACAACCGCGCAATTGTCAGTTAAATTCGCACATCGCCGAATCGCAAAAAGTGGCCCAGACGTAAGACAGCAAAATCCTCTAGTGGTAAAGTGGTTAAAATTGCAAGAACACACATTTTGAAAGAGTGTACAGATAATCTACAATAGAAATGTAAAGCCACATTGGAACATGGTTAACAAATCTCCACAGACAGATGCCGACTACCATATTACATCACAGAAGAGTAAAGATAATATCTTCCCTTGATGAAGCTGTTTCAAGGTTGGTACTCCAGTGTACAAAATGTTTGTTGTGAGGTAGTGAATTTAGGTAGTGGGCCGTGTCCGTGACTAGGCATCTGCTAACTCACTTAGGCTCCAGGCTCAACATGTTTCGCGCTTACGCGCTTCCTCAGGGGCCTGTTTAAGGAGCACCCGATCCAGAATCATATTGAGGGTGGGGACACATTCATGGACAAAAGATCCTTAGTATAGATAACATGGCCAAAAGGATGATCGGCTATAGCAATAAAGGCATTCCACACTCCAGGCAATAGGGGATAATTGCATCTGTATCCGCTTTTTCAAAATATAAATATTCAAGGATCCATGGGGTCGAAGAGGATCTCTCACCTCCCCTGCACGTCCACGTGTTTTTCGTTATGTGCCATCAAAGTCCACATTTTCATATATTTTTCGACTATTCAACCAGGACTAGGCATTGTTTACTATGGATGTCACTGGATACCGCCCCAGTGAGACATCAGCATTTTTTTCATAATCTTTTTGTCTCAAGCCCCACTCTATTTATTAAAACTATGGCTTCCATATATTGCACCCAATATAGACAACTCGGTTAAATGGAAAGCTTGATAAATAGCTCTTTATTTATTCTGCCTACTCTAGTTATGCTATAGGGCAAAATTTCTGCATGCGCTTTTGGTAACAAGGGCATGAAGAAGTGATCTGCATTGCTGTGTCTACCTTTGTTATTGTAACTTGCCAGCACCATCTGTGTTAAGAAACAAATGTGATTATATAAAAAAAGGGGGGGGGGGGATTTTTAGGTCACATCCTATATTAGATACAGCATAAGGATTACACAGGAGAGTGATAAAAAGCATCTTTGGAGGCAGTGGGGAAAAACAAAAAACAAAAGATAAAGGAGAGATATGGTGTGCAAAAATAACCAAACAAAAGAACAAAGAAATAAATCAAACAAAAATGGGGTGCTGGCCAACATTATTTAATTCCAATGCAGCCGTATTTTGGTATATTTTCTCTGCAGAATTTTGACAAATTGTGGAACAAATATATGTATATGTAACATAACCTAAAAGTGACCAAAGGGATGGGGGACAGGGGGGGGGGGGGGTTAGTGAAAGTTTGTCCTTACATTGAATTAAATCACGGCAGAGTCAGAGTCTTCATAACTATACACAATACCCTTTGAAAGCTCCACTCTACATCAACACTTCATATGGTCACTATATGTTTCAAAACCACTCTTCAACAGTGCGCACCATTCTGTTTCCTCTGTCATGGAAAGGACCTCATTTGGTTTATCGCAGTTACAGTGGATCCTCCCCACTTCATGGACAGCAAACAACAACCCCTCCCTCTCTCACCAATGCCTCTTTCTCTCATTCTTTCTCTTTTTCTCTTTCTCTCTCTCTCCCTCAGCGGGGGAAACAAATATTCCTATCAAAAGAGGATCTCTATTCCACTCTTACCCCAAGTTCTCCTTTCTATGTTGAGTGTTTCTAGAACTCAATCATCTTTGTTCTCCTGGTCTCTCTGTAGCTTCAACTAAACTACTTTTTAGGCCCCTTTTACACCAGCCTGTGCGTTTTTCAGGCGGACCCAATCGGACCACCCATTGTTTTGTATATGTCAGCATCCGATTCATAAAAACAGACAGATGGGGATACGTCCACCATCCATCTGGCGGATTGGATGACAATCGGATGGAAATGGACATGCAATCTGTTTCTATCTGACCACCCCATAAAGTGTATGTCTGCTATGCATAGTGGACATGTCAATGTCTGCTCTGCATAGTGGAGCGGACATAGACCTGTAATCTGCCTGCCAGCACGCGGATCTGCTTGGATGGATTTCGCACCGTGTGAAAGGGGAATTGAGATTCCCTTTATCGCTAAACAAATGCTTCATTAGTTTGCAATAGAAGTAATTGTAGATTCATTGCAAACAATATAGACATGGATTAATGGAATGTCTATTTTCCACAGTAAACATTATATTCTTTGAATTCACACTTCAATCAGTGGCACCATCAGGCACAGTGTCTCTTTTAGGCTACTTACTCTGCATAGGAGACCAGAAGCCCTCCTACCTCAGTTTGACTCCATCAAGGAAGAGAACTCTAAAGCCCTTCAAGGATACACTGTAAATGATGCCATGTTCCCCTGGGATGAAGAAAACCTTCCAGTATCTGCAAATCAATTCCCTTATCTGAAAGGAAAGCCCTCATTTGGCAGGCTTCCACTTAGCAAACAGACTCTGTGTACTACCTACAGACACATTCTTTCTTAACTGGAGAATGACAACCATTCTCAGGTCACACAGAGGAGGCCTAACTGATGTACAATGCATATTAAAAAATTTTCCTCATTAATTTATTTGTAAAAAGTCTTACAAACTCACCTTGGGGTGCATGGATAAGTGATTCTTACTTTTGAGACTTCGTTTCCTCCTGAACTTAGTTGCTCCACTGTCATAGAAATGGTATAAACTATCCGAAAAGGGTAACTGAAAGAAAATACATTTATAAAGTTAGTTTATAATACATGTTTATGTGTACACAGATTAAAGTGGTTGTAAACCCACTTATACAACTTTATATAATCCTCTGTGTAGCCTGATTACAAGTGTTCCTGTCTCTGTGTTTTATGAAAAAAATGCCGCCTTTACCGTATTTCAGAGCATCTCCAGGCGATCACGTGACCGGCAGGCTCCTCTCTCCTCCCCCCATCTGACAGATGCAGGGGGCGGGGGCCAGATTCCCCTGCTGATGCTGATGTCAGGTGGAGAGAAAGGAGGAGAGGAAAGAGAGAGAGAGCTGGCAGGTCACGTGTTCGCCGGGAGCTGCTCTGAAATATGGTAAAGACGGCATTTTTTTAAAAAAAAACACAAAGACAGGAGCACTTGTCATCAGGCTACACGGAGGATTTTATAGGACAAGAAAAGTTTTAAAAGCAGAAAGGAGGGGAGGGGAGGGGAGGGGCGGGCTCTGACACAGGAGCAGACAGGCAGGGAGGGAGGGGGGAGAGGAGCAGAGAGGAGGACAGAGAGCTGCGGATGACGGAGGCACGTAAACTGACCACGGTGTCAGGGCTCAGCAGCCATGATATACTGTGGTCAGTTTACAGAGGGGAGGGTAGAAACTGGCAGGATCAGCCAGGTATTTTAGGTGATACAGGGGGCCAACTTACACAGCACAAGCACTGTGCTGCATAACATTCTTTAAAGGAACAGGATCTTTTTTTTTTTTTTTGAAGGGGGGGCTAACAAACGCTTTAACATAAGCCTCCAGTTGTAAAACAAGTGCCATATTTGCATAATCCCCTAAATTTATGAGAGCCAGTTTATTGAAAGTGGTAAAGGTAGACCAAGCCTACACAGTGTATTAGCTAGCCCAATTATCCAGGGGGGCAAGTGACAGGATGACAACGCAAAAGCACAATTGAGAGACAGGTGTCAACCCTTCATGACAGGTTCACTTGGTATTTTATTAATTATAGCTGAATATTTTAAGAGATTTAATCAAACGTTTTAAAGTATATTGGCATGTTAAAGTGTATATATTTTTTTAGTTTTAGATAGACATGGGATTAAAACTGGTGTCTGGGTCCCACTACTCGACCCGCTCCCGTTGCGATTGGACACACAGTGGGAGCCAATCAGTGGGTTTGGCGGACCCCATGTCCACCGTCACCCGGCGATCGTGTAAACAAGGAAGATCGCCATTCTGTGACAAGGGAAGACAAAGATCTTGTGTTTCTGCTAAGCAGGACCATGGATCTCTGTCTTCTCACAGTTGAAGCATCCCCCCCACAGTTAGAAAAAACTCCCTAGGAACACATTTATCCCTTTGATCACCCCTGATGTTAACCCCTTCCCTGACAGTGTCATTATTACAGTGACAGTGCATATTTTTTAGCACTGATCACTGTATTAGTGTCAATGGTCCCCAAAAAGTGTCACTTAATGTCCGAATATCTGCCGCAATGTCCAGTCCTGCTATAAGTCGCCATTACTAGTAAATAAAATAAATAAATAAAATTGATATTAAAATATCCCATTGTTTGCAGATGTTATAATTTTTGCGCAAACCAATCAGTATACACTTATAGGGATATTTTTTTTTTTTTTTAAACAAAATATGTAGCATAATACATATTGGCCTAAATTAACCACTTTACCTCTGCTCACATTGCTGCTACTGCAGCAATGTGGCACGATCCCGTCCAGCGACGTAGACCTACGCTGGGCTCCTCCCCCTGTAGGCGGCGCTCACGCGCAGTCGGAGGCGCGCTCCCGCTGTTTTCAGTCACAGCGGGAGTCGGGCCAGGGGAGGAGCGGCGGCGGTTGCCGCCACTCTTCCCCGATCGTCGGGGAATCGAGTGAGGAGATCTGTCCGCTTGTGTAAACAGAGCGGGCGGATCTCCTAAGTGACAGGCAGGGACAGATCGGAGTGTTCAGCATAGCTGAACATCCGATCTGTCCTTGTGTCACACAGTCACCTCCCCCCCCACACGTTAGTAAGCACCAGGCATACATTAACCCCTCCCTCTCCAATAAAATTAACCCCTTCCCTGCCAGTGTAATTTTTACAGTAACAGTGCATATATATAGCACTGATTACTGCAGTAATGTGACTGGTACCCCCAAAAGTGTCAAAAATGTCAGTCAAGGGTCCGATCTGTCCGCCGAAATGACAGAAATCTTTCCCTTAGTTAGTAAACGCAATAACTTTTGCGCAAACCAATCAAAATATGCTTATTGCAATTTTTTTTACCAAACATAGGTAGCAGGAAACAAATTGGCCAAAAATTTAAAAAAAAATAGATTTTTACATTTTTTTGGGGGGGAATTTCATATAAAAAATGTTAAAAATATTGTTATTTTTTCAAAATAAACGCTCTTTTTTTGTTTATAGCGCAAAAAGTAAAAATCGCACTGGTGATCAAATACCACCAAAAAAAAGCTCTGTTTGTGGGAAAAAAAGGACGTAAATTTTGTTTGGGTACAGTGTCGCACAACCGCGCAATTGTCAGTTAAAGTCGCACAGCGCTGAATCGCAAAAAGTGGCCTGGACGTAAGACAGCAAAATCCTCCGGTGGTAAAGTGGTTAATGAACAAATTTGATTTTTTACATTTTTTTTTTTTTTTACGGGTATGTTTCATAGCAGATAGGAAAAAAACACTGGGTTTTTTCAAAATTGTCAGTCCTTTTTTGTTTATAGCGCAAAAAAATAAAATCAATTACCACCAAAAGAAAGCTCTTTTTGTGTGAAAAAAGGACATCAATTTTATTTGGGTACATCGTCTTATGACCGCAAAATTCTCAGTTAAAGTAACACTGTGCAGAATCTCCAAAAATGGACTGGTCATTAAGAGGGGTAAATCTTCCAGAGCTGAAGTGGTTAAGAAAAGATTTCACAGACAGACAGAAACAATTTTTTTTTTAGAGAAGCCAGACCCTGTCAGCTTTTTTATTTCTGTATGTTGCAAATTGTCTCCATCTTCCTGCCTGCTAAAACCACAATCATTGAGGCATTAAGTAAAGTGAAATCTCTCTAATGTAGATCCAGGTAGCAGTAAATATGGGTTCTAACCCTGCCCCACTCTATAAAAAAAAAAAAAAAAACATGCGCTTTGAAGTATTTAGTGGTTGAGTTTCCACCTACTTTGAGATCTGAGGTCTTTGCTCTTGTGTGAGACAAAAATCCATATTGTGTGTCAATAAAGATTTTCTTTTTTAACCTCCCCCTTGCTTACAAAGCACCAGTGCTGCACCTGTGCTCAGACTATAGATAATAAAGTACGTACATATTCTTAGAAACAAGTAAAGAGCTTTAAAACAAGCCATCCCTTACTCCTATACCTGATTGTACTGTGAAGTAATTCATTCTCAAAGATCCTCAAAGATCACAACGTAGAATCTAAAGCCAGGTTTCATATGGTTTCTAACAGCATTTGCTGTGTGTTTACATTAGAGGACAAGTAGGCTGCCAAGATTTCGATGAAATAGTAATAGTAAAATAACTGAGGTCTCCTCGCCACAGTTGTGAACATTGTAGAATAATTTTCCAAAAGTTTCACGTGGTCCCAATACTCCTATACCTGACCATCAATATGATGGCCATAATCCTTCAAATATACTTGGAAAAGGAAAATGTGCAGCTAAGCGCAACTCCAGAAAAGTCATTATTTACATAGTAAGAGTGCTGATATCTCACCAGGGACAACAGTCAGAATGTGCAAGAATCCCATTAGCACCACACAGTTGCTTTTGTGACCATTACTTCAGCACAGATTCACTTTACAGTCTTTAGATAGCAGCACATTTTATAACAATATACCATGGCTAATGCACACCTTCAGAGACCAGCCAGCAATTCTTCAAGACCACAGTGCGAAGTATAAATGACATATTGTCTTAAATATTTAAATTCCACCTATATTTCATTCAGATAGCTTTTCCTTGGGTCATAGGAGGATAATCCTTTGTAATGCCTACAGTGGCTTGTGATTAAAGACTGAATTATCTTCAACTGCATGAACCTCTCTCATATCATTTTTGCCTGTAATTATATTACGACTAATGAGGATTTTTACTTTTGAATGCATTTCTTGAGTTCTTTAGCCATAGTTCTGTTGAAAGCTCTATCCTTTTATGAAAATGTTCTCTTTTCCCCTCCAAGCCTGATTACAAGGAATGCAGTCTTTACATAGAAGCCATTTTAGGTAATGGAACTAATGTAAAATATATAAATAGATAAATAAGACAGAGGAACATATAAGGAAAACAGAATTTATCTGCATTTCCTCTAATAAAGTGTATCTTAAGCGCAAGCCTTTCAATCTTGCATATAGCAGGTGATGGTCAAACCCCGACTTTTTGTTTGGTGTACCCATTGAGGAGAATTCCCTTCGCTTCCTGTACAAGAGACACAAAGAGGGTTATTCCAGTCTTAGAGAGTTGTTACCAGAACAAGTGATCTCACTGGAAGAATCTCCCTCACCTCCTGTTCTGGGATCGCTCCAACTTTGAGAGCACAGGTTGCATGACATGTAAAAATCAATGTTTCCCTATGAGAGCTGTCCGACTTGTGTTGATCCGACTTTGGAAAAGGTTCCTTTACTAATTTGGTCAGACTTCTGTACGATTTCGGCCCATAGAATTCAATGGAAGTCACATCAAAGTCAGATCAGCATATTAACTGATCCGGTTTGTGGCATGCGACTTGTGCTCAGAGGCAATGTTAGCAATGCAAAATGTATTGAAAAAAGGTGGTGTGGGATTTTAAGGGGATCCCCACGCCAAAAAAAAAAAACAACGTGGGTTCCCCTCCCCCCCAGAATCCATACCAGGCCCTGGTCTTTTCCCCACAAACCTTGGCTGTGGTTGTGGGGGTCTGCAGGCAGGATGCTTATCGAAATCTGGAAACCCCCTTCAAGAAAGAAGGCCCCCAGACCCCACCCCCCATGTGAGTACCCCTGCTCATTCACCACCCCAAAAAAAAAACAGCGTAGCGTAACAAAATGCTTGAGGCAGTTTTTGACAAGCCTATTATTAAAAATTAATAATGTCCCTTGATGGAGACCCAACTTTAATCATGGTGTCTTCCTCCACCGCCGCTGACCCAAAAAAAAGAAAAAAAACTACTCCCCCGAAGAATGCTTCTGCCATTCTAGTAGCTCCCATGTCCCATGTTATCAGAGTGAATAGGAATAAAGCAAAAAAAAGAGGAAAAGGACGGAGGAAAATAAAGGATATGAAAAAAGCAGACTAATGACGAAAGAAGAGAGAAAGTGGAAGTTAGGAATGACGGATAATGAAAAAAATAAAGGGAAGGAGGGAGGACGAGGAAGAGGGGAGGTAAGGAAAAGAGGGAGGAAGGGAGAAAGGAATAAGGGGAAGAACAGAATAAATAAGGAATGAAAAGTGGGATGGAGGAGCAAATGAAGAGAAGGAGGGAGGAAGTAAGGAATGAAGGGAGGGAAGAGGTAATGAAGAGAAGGAGGGAGGAATCAAAATAGGGAGAAGGAAATTAAAAGAAGAAGGGAGAAAGTAGGGTAAGAAGGAAGGGAGGGAAAAGAAATAAGGAGAGGAAGGGAGGGAGGAAGCAGTGAATGAAAGAAGGAAGAAAGAAGAAAATTAAATAATGAGGGAGGGAGGAATTAAGTGAGCAAGAGGGGTGGAAATGAATGGTGGTTGGGAAGAAGTGAGGAGGAAATAAGGGGAACAACAGAGGAAGTAAGGAATAAATGGAGAGAGGGAGGGAGTAAAGAATGAAGAGAAGGAAGGAGGAAGAAGGGAATGAAGGAAGGGAAGAGAAGGAGGAAGAAAGTAAGGAATGTAGGAAGGGAGGCAGGAGGAAATGAAGAGAAGGAGGGAGGAAGGAATTAAGTGAGTGTGAGGGGTGAAATGAAGGGAGGAACTGAGGAGGAAATTAGGCAAAGAACAGAGGAAGTAAAGAATAAAGGGAGGGAGGAAATAATGAAGAGGAGGGAGGAATTAATGACTGAAGGAAGAGAGGAAGAGAGGAAGGAGGAAATAAGGAGAATGAGGGAAGAAAAAAATTAAGTGAATGAGAGGGGTGGAAATGAAAGGAGGGAGGAAGTTAAGAAGAAATAAGTGGAAGAACAGAGGAAGTATGAAATTAATGGAAATAGGGAGGTAGGAAAGAAGGAATAGAATAAGGGAGGAAGTAAGGAATGAAGGAAGGGAGGGAAGAGGAAATAAAGAGAAGGAAGGTGGAAGGAATTGAGTGAGTGAGAGGGGTGGAAATAAAGGGAGGAAGGAGGTGAGGGGAGAATAAGGGGAAGAACGTAAGAAGTAAGGCTTGAATGAAAGGAGGGAGGAAAGAATAAAGAAAAGGAGGGAGGAAGTAGGGAATGAAGAAGCAAAAGAGGAAATGAAGAGAGGGAGGGAAGGACTTTAGCTTGATTTACCCAAAAGAAAAAACATGTATACCTATGTCTATACAGTCTTATCCTATGACCTTTATTTGCAGTTCAGTGAGTAATTCTCAGAATTTTTTCAGTATCATGCTTATTGCAAACGATTACACATCTATTCTGTAAAAAGATAATTCACAATTGACTAATTAATACACCCCACTCTATCCCTATAATTAACTCCAGCTTTGCATATACATACATATAACTCCAGATAATTTTAAATCAAAAGTAATTGTGTAGTAAAATAGATTAATGAACAGCTACAGATCTAACACGTAAATTCTGGTGAGACCTTTGAAGATTGTGTCAATTAGCTGTTGCTATGGAGACTGTCCCCATCACTAGAAAATGAAATAATATTGACCCTTTGGAGTGATTATTGGTTCCAACCATCAATAATTTTTATTTTACCAGTTGCTATGAGTAGCTTAAGGATAAAGCTGACTGACAGTGATGTAAAGTGACTGGTGATAACAGCAGTAAATATAAAAACTTTGTGATTGTGAGATATATAATATGACGGCTCTGGGTAAGCAGTAGGGAAATCCATATATGTGTTATCTTTGTTGGCCCTTCAGGCAGAAAATGAAAAGGCCAATGTTTTGTACAAAATCATTATAGATCTGCTGAGAAATTGCTCTTCTACTGTACTATTCACCAAAGAGCAACACCTCTGGCAGGCTGCAAATTGTGCCTTTGATCGGACTCTCTCAAAAATGTCTTCATCATTCCTAGCACCTCATAGAGGAAATGGTTGGTTCTATTGAAAAGCCAATCAACTTTTACTTAATTGCAATTCTTGCTGTGCCAGTTTAGTGAACATTAGGAACATCAAATGTTCCTCTAAAGCCAACCATGTACATTTCAATCTATATGAACAATCTTCTTTAGATCTACCACCAACTATGTAGTACAGGGGGATGCCTGATTGGATCCAATTCAATCAATTGTTAACTTAAGCCCCCACATACAAAGTTATGGTAAAGCTTAAAGTATAACAAAAGGCAATTTTTTTTAAATTTTGGATAGAGTGAAGAGACTTTAGAACACCTGTCAGGTTTGTTATTGCTGTCTTTGTCCCTATTACGAGATTCACCCTCTCTATTAGTCCTGTTTATCATTACTACCAAGAGCAAAATTGAGAAATAAGTTCCACATTTTGGGTTATCACCAGAAGTGGAACAGAGGGAAACTCTTCCAATGGGGGCACTAGTTCTGGTGACCCGGGTGACACACTCACTTTGGAGAGATTTTCTCTCGCTTCCTGTTTGGCTAGGGGATAGTAAATTAGGGGAAATCTCCCTATTGTACACAGGTGGGAAAAAAAACTTACAGGGGTTATGACCCTCCTTTACTCTATCCAAAATAAAAAAAATGTATTTTCTTTACTTCCACTTTAATGAGATTGCACATGGCTGTAATGTGTGGGCATTTTACCACTTACATTCTTAAGCACATGAGAAGGCCTAATATATATTTTAAAGTCCCTGGGGTTGATTTCTTAAAGGAAAATAAGTTGTTCAATTTGCAAGGGATTTGCCCCAGAGCTTAGTGATTAGGCGAAGCTTTGCTGACTTAAAAAGAAAGAGGTTTTTTTTTTTTTTTTCAAACTAATTTAAGCCTTAGCACCTCTTTGAGTGAAACTGAAAGTTTCAGCTTTAGGTGAGATCAGCACTTTTTGCCAAAATCCCTCTGCTCATCCTTATTTATAAAAAGATACTATAGTTATTCTTACTGTACCTTTTTTTGTTGTATATATTTTGATATATAATTGTATGTGTGTATGTGGTAAAATGTTGTTTTATTAAGGCACTTACATTACTTACGTTTTTAATGCTTTAATAACCTGGGTACAAAAATGAGCATATTTGAAAGCATTGCTCATCTCTTTAAAGGGACTTATACTCCAACTAGCAATCTCCAGATCCATCTGGCATATACTTTTGAGACTACTGCAGAATACCTCTGTGATCTAAATATGCATTCAGCGTGAAAGACGGATAGTGAAGGTCAACACACAGCAACTACCATGTTCTTGACTGTCATCCCTACAAGTAATGACTTAAAGGGGCATATCATGCTATGTTGCTTTAAAAATACATAATTGCCACACACAAAACATATTTTAGTACGTATTGCAATTCCTTCCCTTTTGACCCTCCATTTCAATGGATTTGGCCCCTTAAAATGATTGTCCCCAGCATTGTTCCCGGCATCACAGCAGCCACAGTGAACAATGCATAGGACAGACACCTACTCAGCAATTGCTCTGTGCAATTGTCAATCCAGATGCCAAAATGGTGCAGCTGATGCCTTCTGAAAGTGCAGAGCCAACATCACGGGATGTGCAAGAGAATGGAGTCCAGTCTTTTTTTTTTGGACCGTGGGTTAGCTTTAAAGGACAATAAAGAATACCTTTAATCTGCAGCTGCCCTTATTACCCTGCACTGCATTATTTACTCCAGACCTCTGCAACCACTGTATTACACACCACTGCGTTTTTGACCTCTGCAATCTGTGCATTACGCCCTTCTGACCTCTGATCTGTGTACCTTTTACACTCCTGACATCTGCATTATGTGCATTACTTACTAATGACCTCTGCAATCTGTGCATTACACCCTTCTGACCTCTTCACTGTGTACCTTACACACTCCTGACCCCTTTGAAAAGGGCCTGTGACAACACAGGTCCAGCTGCTGATATTAACCTCTGCAGCACTGGAAGATCAAAACTGGAGATGTTTCCAAGGTAGCAGAGGAATGAAGATTTCTACAAACCTAAAATAATTAAAAATATAAAGATATTTAACTAAACTTAAGCTTTATTTAGTCTGGGTTCAATGACTTCTATTTACATAGCAGATCATTTTTGCAAATCAGGGCATGAACACAGAGACATCACAGGGACTCATTTTGATTATATTTATATTCAAGGAAATAAAACAGTACTGGAATATCTTATTACAAATAAGGCATGTTTATCTCAATTCCTTAAATGAAGGGTCCCCAAACTTTTCAGTAAAAAGGCCACATTGTAAATTAATAAACAGTTTTTGGCCCAAAAAAAATTTAAAACAAAAAAACATTTTATTTTACATAGTTAGTCAGATTGAAAAAAGAGTCCATCTGGTTCAACCAACAAAAAGAAAAAAAAAAAACAGTATTGAAAACCCAACCATACAATCCCATATACACAATCCTATACCCGCAGTCGATCCAGAGGAAGGCAAAAAAACCCAGCAAAGCATGATTCAATTTGCTACAGCAGGGGAAAAAAATTCCTTCCTGATCCCCCGAGAGGCAATCGGATATTCCCTGGATCAACTTTACCTAAAAAAAAAAATTTTAGTATCCAGTTATATTATGTACACCCAGGAAAGAATCCTTTTTTTAAAGCAATCTAGTGAGCTAGCCAGAACCACCTCTGGAGGGAGTCTATTCCACATTTTCACAGCTCTTACGGTGAAGAAACCTTTCCGTATTTGGAGACAAAATCTGTTTTCCTCTAGACAGAAAGAGTGCCCCCTTGTCCTCTGTGTTGACCTTAAAGTGAACAACTCAATACCAAGTTCACTATATGGACCCCTTATGTATTTATACATGTTGATCATATCCCCCCTTACTCTCCTCTTCTCAAGAGAGAATAAATTCAGTTCCTCTAATCTTTTCTCATAGCCAAGCTCCTCCATGCCTCTTATCAGTTTGATTGCCCTTCTCTGCACTTTCTCCAGTTCCCCAATATCCTTTTTAAGAAATGGTGCCCAAAACTGAACTGCATATTCCAGATGAGGTCTTACTAATGATTTGTACAGGGGCAAAATTATATATCTCTCTCTGGAGTCCATACCTCTGTTAATACAAGAAAGGACTTTGCTTGCTTTGGAAACTGCAGCTTGGCATTGCATGCTATTATTAAGCTTATGATCTACCAGAACACCCAGATCCTTCTCCGCTATAGATTGCCCCAGTTCTACTCCGCCTAGTATGTATGATGCATGCATATTCTTAGCCCCCAAGTGCATAACTTTACATTTATCAACATTAAACCTCATTTGCCACATAGTTGCCCAATGAAACAGTGCATTGAGGTCGGCTTGTAAGTTGGAGACATCCTGTAAGGAAGTTATTCCACTGCAAAGCTTGGTGTCATCTGAAAAAACTGAAATGGTACTTTTAATCCCAGACCCTATATCATTTATAAAGATATTAAAAAGTAAGTGTCCCAACACTGAACCTTGGGGTACACCCCTGATATCCTTAGACCATTCAGAGTAAGAATCATTAACCACTACTCTCTGAATTCTATCTTTTAGCCAATTTCCTATCCAATTACAAACCAATCTTTCCAAGCCAGTAGACTTTACCTTACACATTAGCCATGTGTGGGGAACTGTGTCAAACGCTTTTGCAAAATCCAAGTATACTACGTCCACAGCCACCCCTCTGTCCAAGGTTTTACCTACCTGCTCATAAAAAGAAATCAGGTTTTTTTGACAACTCCTGTCTTTCATGAATTCATGCTGTCTGTTGCTTAACCTCCCTGGCGGTATGATTATGTCTGGAATTACATACCAAAAGCGGTACAATTCTTTTCATGGAAATTTGGCGTTATGTATTATAGGCCTACAATTCTTAGTAATTACTGACTTAAACCTGACCAAAACAAGACTCTAGTAGACATCCCAGATGTGATAAATTTGAAACACAAACGCATGAATTATAATCGAATCAATAATATTATTTTATTATTTAATATATAATATATATAATAAAATTATATTATTGATTAGATTATAATTCATGCATTATATATTATATATAGATATGTGTGTGTGTGTTATATATATATATATATATATATATATATATACATATATATATATATATATACACACACATATATATATATATATATATATTTATATATATATATATAATATATAACGCATGAATTATAATTGAATCAATAATATAATTTTATATATATATATATATATATATATATATATATATATATATGTGTGTGAGTGTGCATATTATATATATATATATATATATATATATGCATATATATATATATATATATATATATATATATTTATATATATATATATATAATATAATATAAAGTGTGTTTTGTGTAACGTTTTTTTTTTTTTTTTTGAATTTCCCTCCCTAGTTCCGCTCCCATGCAGCATTGCTGCTGCAGGGAACGGAACTAGGAAGTGATCGTACCGACGGAGGGACAGAGGAGCGGCGGGACTCTTGGCTGGCGGTCACAGCAATGAGAGATCATCGCTGGATCGCCAGGAGAAGGTAAGAGAACACCGCTGCGCTCTCTGCAATCCACCCCGAGCGTGACTCGGGGTTACCGCTCCTGCAATGAAAAATCAACCCCGAGTCACGCTCGGGATTACCGCTAAGGCGGTTAAAATATTTTTTTCCAGCACAGCAAGAACTCATCTATGTGGTCTTTTATTAAACTCTCCAGTATCTTCCCGACTATGGAAGTTAAACTAACAAGTCTATAGTTACTTGGCAAAGACTTTGATCCTTTTTAAATATAGGCACCACATTGGCCCTACGCCAATCCAGTGGTACTATTCCAGTCCTTAACAAGTCCCTAAAAATTTGAAACAAAGGCTTTGAAATAACAGCGCTCAATTCTTTTGGGATGCATGGATGGATGCCATCTGGTCCAGGCGCTTTATCCACCCTTATTCTGTCTAAATATTTCTGGACCATATCACTTTTTGAGCCATTGTGGATCATTTGGGGCTGTGTCAATACCATCCTCATTATGGTCATGAGCTCCCCCATGCTCCTTTGTATCTACAGAGCTAAAGAAAGTATTTAATACATTTGCCTTCTCTTTGTCCCCAGTCACCCACTCCTGATTATTTTGTAAAGGGCCTACATGCTTAGACCTAACCTTTTTACAGTTAATACATTTGGAGATTTTTGTGGGGTTTGTCCTACTATCTTTTGCAATCTGTCGTTCATTTTGAATTTTTGCTTCCTTGATTTCCTTTTTACATATTCTGTTATATTCTTTGTAACAATTAAACAATTATAGTGTTCCTTCATTTTTATATTTTTTAAAAGCTGATTTCTTTTTATCTATAGCTTTTTTTAACTTTGGACGTGAGCCACATAGGTTTTATTTCTAGCCTTTTAGCCCCGGTTCACATTTGTGCGAGTGCCGGGTTTGCATGTAATATCGGAGCGCACTGCTCCGACATTACATGCGATCAGCTGTGCGGTGTGAGTTTAGCCATACAGTTTGTATGGCTAAATTTGCATCGCACCTGGAGCAAACACGCACAGGAGGCATTTTTGCAGCCGCATCAGGATCGGATCGCACGATCGCACTGCGATATGCAATCAAACTGGGGGTGTCGTTAAGATTACATTGACACCCCCAGCGTATCGCATATGGCAGTGTGAACTGCCGGGGGTGCGTGTGCGATGCGGGAACAGGCTGCGAATTCGCAGCCTTCCCGCATCGCATAAATGTGAACCGAGCCTTAAACGTATTACCCATAGGAATATACTTTGCAGTGAGTTTGCAGTCTTTTTGAAAATGTCCTATTTCTGTTCAGTGCTCATCAATGCCAATATTCCCTCCCAATCTAAATCTTGGAGAGCAGCCCTCATCCTTGGAAAATTTGCTCTCTTAAAGTTAAGTGTTTTTGTATTTCCTGTATGCATTTTTTTCTTATAGGTAACATTAAAAGAAATAATGTTATGGTCACTGATACCCAGATGTTCTTTTATATGAGCTCTGCATGGTTTGGGATTACCAGGTCCAACAGAGCATCATTTCTAGTGGTCGACTCAATAAACTGCACCATAAAATTGTCTTGTAATAGGGTTATACATTTTTGCCCTTTAACGGTTCCAGCAGTGCCATTACTCCAGTCAATGTCTGAGTAATTAAAATCCCCCCATTATTAACACTGTCCCAGCCCTTGCAGCCCTTTCTATCTGTGCCAGGAGCTGAGTCTCCACCTCCTCATTAATACTGGGAGGTCTATAACAAACTTCAATGATAATCCTTGTATTACACACACCCATGTGCATTTCCACCCATACTGATTCAGACTCAGCACACTCTCCATCAACTAGGTCCTCTTTCCCACTCACTTTGAGATCACTTCTCACATAGAGACAGACACCACCACCCCTCCATTTTACCCTGTCTTTCTGAAAGAGAGCATAGCCAGGAATATTAATAGCCCAGTCATGTGAAGAATGAAGCCAAGATTCAGCAATACAAATTAAGTCATAGTTCTCCTCTTGCACCAGAGCTTCCAACTCACCTACTTTGCTTGGCAGACTTCTGGCATTGGTGAACAAGCGCTTTAAATCATTGTCACATTTTTCACACTTATTTTGTATATTTTTTATTTTGGCACAAATAGTACCATTTCCAATGGTTGCTTGTAACATGGGAACCTTCTTATCCTCTGCCATGACTCTCCCCCCATCTTTCCCCAATCCACCCACCAATAGGGGAGGACCCCTGTCTGACCTGTCTGCCCCATTATAATCTAATTCACCCTCCCCCCTTAATCTTGTTTTGGAAAAATCCCCTATGGGGTGGGACTTTTTAGGTCACTCAAGACAAATAATATGAAAAAAGTACTTATTGATAATTTTATTTATATTCACAAAAAAGAATAGAAAATTGACATACCACAATAATATCATTAAAATTGGACAAAACTGGTGTGAATAAAAAAAGATGAACATATGGATTCAACCGACTATTTCATATGTGGTCCGACGTTTCGAGGTGAAGACCTCTTCTTCAAGGACTGTATTAGAAATAGTATTTATCTGTAAGTATTAAAGGGATATTGTAACAAATAATTTGTTGATACATGGAAGCAGCAAAGCAGAGTATAGGTGAATGCGTTTTGAATACATATACATATTTGTTATATTAGATAACATTTAAACATATATACATATTTGTTATACTCAATATCATTTTGAAGATGGATATAAAAATTGAACTTACATGGTTGAAGAGAATATGAACACCAATATTGTTTTGTCCTTTAGGTAAAAGCATGGATTTTTGACCGCACCCACAGAAACTGATGGTAGTTTATTCTGTGACAGGGAGATTTAATGCAAGCAACAAGCCAGAGTGGTATCAATGGACGTATCTCAGAAATGAGGTGTGCACCAAGGGGGCCCAATGCTACAACTGGAGTCCAGCAATAGCCTAAGCCAACAGGCAAAGGCCAATCAACATATGCTGTGAATAACAAATACATGTGGTTACTAAGAATATGAAAAAAATGAAAAAAAAATGAAAAAAAAGGGACAGAGTGTTCTATGAACATATCATGCAAATATATGCAGTAGTGCAACAAGGCGCATATAGAAATTCCAAAAAGGGGAAATATAGCCTCAAAACTATTTTTGATCATGTCATAAGGGAATTTTCTCTTTGAAAAGAGTAACTATGTTTATTGAATTGATTTATTTAAGCAAAACATATTTTTCTATATATATAGGAACAAAAATGTAGTCCTGTTTGCTCCAATACATGATCAAATGATCGGTGGAGGTCGAGTCATGGTCAAAGATAGATATATGATGTAGGTGAAAAGGAAATGAAGAATTACTGGATGTTACCCAACTGACATAAAATAGATCCCAGATTTTTGAGAAATATGAGGCATGTAAGATTGCACAGCAATAGTGAAGATAAGTACTGACCTTGGACAGATATCTCACGGCAAACCTCCTCCCAGCAATGGATGCGCAGAGTGAACCACGCCGGGAGTGGTGCCTATAAAGAGACACTGTCAGGTGAGGGCAATCACTCTGATTCGGAGTGATTGCCAGTTGTAGCATTGGGCCCCCTTGGTGCACACCTCATTTCTGAGATACGTCCATTGATACCACTCTGGCTTGTTGCTTGCATTAAATCTCCCTGTCACAGAATAAACTACCATCAGTTTCTGTGGGTGCGGTCAAAAATCCATGCTTTTACCTAAAGGACAAAACAATATTGGTGTTCATATTCTCTTCAACCATGTAAGTTCAATTTTTATATCCATCTTCAAAATGATATTGAGTATAACAAATATGTATATATGTTTAAATGTTATCTAATATAACAAATATGTATATGTATTCAAAACGCATTCACCTATACTCTGCTTTGCTGCTTCCATGTATCAACAAATTATTTGTTACAATATCCCTTTAATACTTACAGATAAATACTATTTCTAATACAGTCCTTGAAGAAGAGGTCTTCACCTCGAAACTTCGGACCACATATGAAATAGTCGGTTGAATCCATATGTTCATCTTTTTTATTCACACCAGTTTTGTCCAATTTTAATGATATTATTGTTGTATGTCAATTTTCTATTCTTTTTTGTGAATATAAATAAAATTATCAATAAGTACTTTTTTCATATTATTTGTCTTGAGTGACCTAAAAAGTCCCACCCCATAGGGGATTTTTCCAAAACATGCTTTTCATACTGGGATGTGGCACTCACATTTAGGAACACAGTGGGAACACACCCACAAAAAATCCCCCCTCAATCTTGGTTTAAAAACTCCTCCAGCCTTCCCATAAACCTCTCCCCTAGCACAAAAGACCCCTTTCCATTTAGGTGCAAACCATATTTAGCACATAGGTTGCACCCCAATGAAAAGTGAGCCCAGTGCTCTAAAAACCCAAATCCCTCCTTCTTACACCAGGTCTTTAGCCATGCATTCAGCTCTCTAATATCCCCCTGCCTTTCATGTGTTGCGCATGGCCCAGGCAATATTTCAGAGAATATCACCTTGGAGGTCCTTCCCTTCAACTTGCAGCCTAGTTCATTAAATTGGTTCTTAAGGAGCCTCCACCTTCCATATATTCTGTCATTGGTTCCGATGTGGACCAAGACAGCTGGGTCATGCCCAGCCCTTCCCAGTAATTTATCAACCCGGTCAACCACATGACGAACCCTGGCACCATGGAGACAGCAAACCATTCGGTTGAGGTGATCCTGGCGACAAATTATTCTATCAGTCCTTCTGATTATAGAATCCCCAATTACCACCAACTCTCTAGGCCTACCTACAGTCCCCTCACCCCCTCTACTAGATGGACTGCTCTCCTGGCTGTTAGGGATAGCAGTGACATCTAGGGCTGCCACCTCTGAGCTTGCCCCCCCCCTCATCTTCACCCAACATGGCAAATCTGTTGTTGGGGTGCTCAAACCCAGGTCTGGCCTTCCTTTGCTGTGAGCCCCTACCACTCCCTCTGACTGTATTAACCCATGTTCCTACCTGATAAACCTGGCGTACCCCTCCACCCTCCCCATTAACCCCACTAGCCACCTGCTCAGCGAGCAGAGGACCCCTTTCAAGGTTGTCAGTTCTGTCCAGTGTCGCAATTTGCTCCTCCAGATCTCTAATGCAAGCTTCCAGAAGGACAATCTGCTCACATCTGTCACAGCAGTATTTATCCTGGAGCGGTTGCTCCATTATTGTATACATGCAGCACACTGTGCACTGCACAAAACCTTCAATCTTGCTAGCACACATTTTCCCAGTTACAACAATAAAACAACTAACAGAAAGTTTAAGATGTTGTGTTAAAGGTCTGAAGACTCCTGTTCAAATCTCCTGTTTTAAACTCTGGTTTTTAACTCACCACTTAGTCAAGTTCCACTTTTTCAGAGTTCCAGCAAGTAAAAAGGTGGCAAGCTCAAGAAAGAGCAAGTTCAAATGAGTCCAGCAGAAATTTAAATAGCACCTGAAGCACCTGTGACCAATTAACGACTCCCCTTAATTAGTAGTCAGAAGGAAAGAAAGAAAGACTATTTAAAAAGTGACAGAAGAAAAAGAGTAACAAAAAAGGAAAAAAAAACCCAAAAAACTGCAAGGAAGGAGCCCCTTAAAATGCAACTGTCACCAGCAGTCAAAAGCAAAACTGTTTATCACTCTCCACTCAAATTTCCCACTCTTCAGCCTCCAAACAGCAACTCTGATATTTGGATGTCTTTTGTATTCAGTATGATATTAATCAGAACAACAGAGAAAACTTCAGTAAAATAAAGCATATCAATCCCAAATAAACTTGACTCATTAATTAAGGTCGAACAAAAATAAGTTTATTCTGCACATTTCTCATCAGAGTTCCCTTTAAATTAGGGTTCCCCTCAGATTCACCCCTTACATCAGAGTCTCCCATACATTAGTGTCACCTCTTACATCAGAGTCTCCATCAAAGTCCCTCTTACATCACTGTCTACATCAGAGTCCCCTTTACATCACAGTTCCACACGACAGCCCCCCCCCCCTTACATTAAGTCCGCCCTCACATCACAGTCCATATAAGAGTTCCTCCTTACATCAGAGTCCCCATCAGAGTCCCCCTCACATTGGGGTCCCTATCAGAACAGTAACTGTGAAAATCATCTGCAGGCCAAATAGTAGGCTTGGAGACCCCTGCACTAAACCATAACAAACATTACTTTAATATTGTTACTAATTTCCAGCATTTAGAGCCAATGAGGGCTGAAAATAACAGTCACACATATGGTAGAGCTTAGTAAATTGAGCCTTCTTCATTCTACAAATTTGGAGGCACCACTTGAGATGGTTAAAAATAAGGATTATATCAGTGTAATATAACATTTTTGTATTCTGATCTCCTAATATCCGGACTGCCAGCCTTCTAATAAGGAACTGTATTAACTTTCCTGACCTCAAGCTCCCTTTAATTTCCTTTTCTTAAGCATATTTGTATTTGATTCCCGCTAATAGAGTGATAGTGGCAATATCACTATCTCTTAGGTGCTTTTTGCTTGTCCAAATCTAAAAAAAAAACATCTCTTAGAATTTCAACTTTATTAAAGAAAAGGATATATTTGATGGTATCAGCAAAACAGATAAGAGCTACGAAAAGTATTGCCTCAAATATGACAAAAAGGTAACAATAATAAGACAGTAATAAATGGGCCAACATAGTAATAAAATGCAAACATAACCAGGCACAATCAGGTTCACGTGGGAGTGAAAATTACCTGTAAATACAAAAAAAAAACGTTTGAATGTTCATTTTTGCAGGTTGGCAAAGGGGCTCAATTAAGAATGATTCTAAAATAAAAAGAAAAAGTGGTGCTCTTAGTTACATACTAAATAATAGTTATAATAACAGTAATAGTAAGTGGAAGTGGCTCTAAGTACAAAGGTGTATCTTCAAGTTAGATTTAAAAAAGCATAGAGCATGTTCACCTAGCAAAGTAACCCCTTGCATCACCATATGCCCTGAATTCATAGCAGGCCCTCAGAAGATTGAAGACATTCTGTGGAGAAAATAGATTACTGCTGGGGACAGTTCCCCAGTATAGGCAAGTATTGCAGCATAAACTGTTTTTTTCAAAGCAGCTGGGGACCTTTCTATTAATTAGAGAATTAGCCAGGATGCGTTCTTTAACAACCAATGAAAAAGCTTGAAAACAGCCCCTCACTGACCTCTGTAGCTGCAGGCACTTTGAAGTCAATCAACGTGAAAGTTCTCAACAAAGGCACTGAGATCACAGCTCCTCTTACTTTTTTTCCCTAGTAGCAGAGAGTTGACAGCCTAACAGACTTCTAATATAAACAAACAGCAGATGCTGCATGCTATTAGATACCAGATGGGCTCTGACCTAGGTTAACCACACATGTTACATTCTGATAGTACAATCTCCTTTAGATCTACCAACACATATGTAGTACAAGGGTCTGCCTGATTGGATACCAATTGATTGCATAGATTAGGTATGTTCTCAAATTACATAGTGTTGGTAGATCTAAGGTTAAATGCACAGAGATGGTTTGGTCAGATTGTAATGTGTATAGTGACCATTATTCTTTATCTTGATCTTTGAGGATGAATTTGTATACATAGCCCGGTCATAGGTGCACTATAGATGTATTTCCCTTTATGCAACTAGAATCTGTCCTAATATCATCCACCTACAGTTCCCTCTAAAGCATGCTCAGTTAGAGAGAAGGAGGGCCAGCAGTAGGAGCCTGTAAGGCTCTGATGCAAGCCCAATAGCTGTCAAGGAGCATGCTAATGGAAAGAGAGAACAGAATGAGCAGAGGTTTCCTCATCAGACCGCTGCTTCTCCCTTATTGTCTAATCAGCAGTCTGATGTGGGATTCATGTTCCTTACTAAGCTGTACTGCTGCTGCAGTGGAGTTCAAGCACCTGGCTATGCTGTAAGGCAAAGATACCTGGATCACATGCCTATACTCAAAGAATTACACATCTTTTGGCAGGTAAAATAATACCTATGTATTTCAACAAAGTATTTGGCTGCTGCCTTTAACTAAATTGCTGATTTGTGGCTAAATTTAAAGCTGAAGTTTAGGTATGGAAATTTTTACATAATTAAATTGGTGTAGTTCGGACCATTGTAAGTACATATGTGCCATACCTGCGTGATCCCTGTGGAAGCTGGAAATCCATGTTTTAGCAATGATACTACAATGATTGCCACTTGTTTCCAGGTCCCATGTTGAGTGACTGTCCTGCAGCTGAGTGAACACAAAAGGTTGTTTGCTTAGCATGGGCAAAGGTGTAGATCATGATGCCGTTATCCCGCCTCTCCACCTCGTCCAATGAGAGAACCCTTTGCATTCTTTAAGAAAATGCAAAGTGCTTCCTAAATGGCATCTCTACCCAGAGAGCAACCTCCTGTGTTCACTAAGCAGCAGAGGAGCCACTTGGCACAAGTCCCATAAACTAGTGGAGATCACAAATGTAGCAGTAGTTACTACAGAGATTCCAGATTCCACTGGGATCCCACAAGTATGGTACATACACACTTATATTGGTCCAAGCTGGAGCAATGTAACTATGATAAAATTGCCTAAACTTCAGCTTTACTTTTCTGCTTTGGGTCAAAATTTGTAGGCTTTTGAATTGCCGTGATTAGGATCAACTTGCTCATCTCTACCCAAGTTAGGTTATCGTACTTTACTTTGTTCTTTGCCTTTTTTTAATACACTTGCATATGTGCTTTGATAATATAAACTTCTTGCGCATAAAAATACCATATTTTCTTTTTTACGGAAAAGCCATTTCTTTTGCAACTGAAGATGCTAATATTTCTGATTGAGTGTACATTGAAACCACTTTACTGATCTGAATTGTAACAATGGATGCACTAAAAAAAAACAGAAAAAAAAAAAACATTAAATAGATGCAAAGACATTCCAGTGTTCTGTGCATCCCTTTCATTGCTAGCTTTTATATATGTAATATACAAATCTATTTCCTGGATTAAACAAAGGCTTGAATTTAAAATATGTTGGTTATGTGCATTTTCAAACACAGAACCTTCATCTGTCCATCTAGTGATGTACATCCATCCATTACATTTTAGTTAAAGGCACTGTACATATCCAGTACATAGCATGACTTGTTCTCCTATTTGGTCACCAAGCAAACATGCATTGATGTTTCCCTTTCTTTGTCTTTTTTATTTTCATCTTGCTTTCTGACTTTGACACTACTCCCTGAAGAATGTCACAAGTGCTCTTTCTTATTTTATATAGAATGGATCATGTTTCCATGTTCTGATGACAAGTGGAGCCAACCTCTAATGGGCTTTCTATACTATTTTACCCCAATCTATTTTTCACTCTGTAGGCACATAAGATTGCCACCCTTTCTAAGAAAAAACACTGGGCTTAGGACCTCTTTCCTATTAATAACACTAGCAACAAGTTTTATTTTTACTGGCCAGGCTGATAAAATACCAGCCAGTTAGACACACTTGGGTTGATTTACTAAAACTGGAGAGTGCAAAATATGGTGCAGCTGTGCATGGTAGCCAGTCGGCTTCTAACTTCAGCTTTTTAAATTAAGCTTTGGCAATAAACCTGGAAGCAGGTTTCTATGAAGAGCTACACCAGATTTTGCACTCTCCAGTTTTAGTAAATCAACCCCAATGTAGTCACCCTAAACCCATAGTACTGACCAATATATGCTAAAACATGAAAATTTGCATTTTGAAAAGTATATATTTAAACCAGCCTTTTACAGCCTTTTTACTACAAACAAAAATGTGCAATCATTTTCAGGTTTTAAGGAACCCCTGATAACAACAGTCCATAAATGGTCATTAGGAAAATGCCCCTTACAGTGATGGTGGTTAGTGGGGAGAATGCTCCCCTTACAGTGGTTGTCATAATGCCACCCTTTTAGTCATGCCTCTGGCTCTGCCAAGTGGTGTTGGACCTGGCACTCTGCAGGCACCTTCACATGGGACGCCAGTTAGCCACAGCTCCAGGAACCCCTGACCATCTCTGGAGGAACCATAGGTTCCATGTAACCCTGGTTGAGAATAGATAGTTTAACCACTTACCCACCAGGCCTATTTTTGACACTTTTTGTTTACAAGTAGGGTTGAGCGAACACCTAGATGTCCGTGTTCGACGGGTTCGGCCGAACTTTAAAAAAAAGTCCGGGTCCGTGTCCCGGACTTTTACCGAACTTTTCCCGGACACCGAACCCCATTGAAGTCAATGGGGACCCGAACTTTAAGGCACTAAAATGGCTCTAAAACACCAAAGGAAAGGGCTAGAGTGCTGCAAATGGCAGCAAAACGTAATTAAGAGCATGGCAAGTGCTCTGCAAACAAATGTGGATAGGGAAATAACTTAAAACAACAAAAAAAAAACAGAAAAATAAAACAATGTTCTTCTTCATCTCTGAAGGACGAGGCCCATATGGAGTAGGAGGGAGGTTGAGGTGGTGGTGGATGTGGCGGTGACATAGGCGTGCGCACAGGGTGTGCTGGGTGTGCCTGGGCACACCCTAATCACCTAGGGCACATAGCATTGCCAGTGAGGAGATGGGAAAGATCTCCCTGGGACCTGCTCTGCTCTATTTCTCCTTGCCTACAGGTACATGGCCCCGATACATTACTCTCCCTGCTGGCAAACACATGCATGTGTATTTCAACTTTGGGGTGCACACCTTAATGCAATAGGCTGCGCACACCTATGGGCGGTGTAGGTGGAAGCGGCGGTGGAGGAGGACCAGGGCCGGATTAACAGCATCATGGGCTTGGTGCTGAGGATTTTGAAGGGCCTTAAGGGCCGTGCCTTGCCATGCACCCAGAGGAGGAAGGGTGCAGCCATGCATGCCTAATTCAACATGGGATGCTGTCTCTGAAGCCCATAAACACATCCATGCATCGCCAACTGTCCCTCCTTGTCCGGCCTTCACGCTGTGTGGGGAGGTTCTGAGGGTGCTGCCTGGGGAAGCGAGCATAGAAGCCAGACTTCTGTGTTTACAAGTGACAGAAGAGCGGTAACAGTGAATATGGCCAACCCGGGGCCTATATAAAAGGTAGGGGCCTGGAGCTGCAGCTCCAATAGCCCCTACATTAATCTGGCCCTGAGGAGGAGGACGAGGTAGCCAACACTGCTTCTTTTCAAAAATTTTAAATGAGGGTACACCCCAAAAGAGTGAGAAAGAGCAAAAATGGAACAATGGGTGGGTAAGGTCGGTATCCATTGCTATTCTGCATAAGGTACGGAAAAGTCCCGTGGGATCCATGCCTGGTTCATTTTAATGAACGTGAGCTTGTCCACATTGTCTCTGGACAGGCGGCTGCGCTTGTCTGTTATAACGCCCCCAGCCGTGCTAAATACCCGTTCAGATAATACACTGGCTGCAGGGCACGCCAGCACCTCCAAGGCGTAAAGGGCAAGCTCAGGCCATGTGCCCAATTTGGAGACCCAGAAGTTGAAGGGGGCAGACCCGTCATTCACTACATGTAGGCGTGTGCACACATACTGCTCCACCATGTTGGTAAAATGCTGCCTCCTGCTAAGACGTTCCATCTGAGCTGCTGGTGCTGCTGTTTGTTGTGGCGTGCTGACAAAGCTTTTCCACATTTCGGCCATGCTAACCCTGCCTTCTGAGGTGCTGGCGGTGCCCTGGTTGCGTTGGCGACCTCCTCCTCCTCCTCCTCTGCCTTGTGCTTCCACTGTGGCCCCGCTGTCAGATGGGAATGCCAGCAGCATGGCGTCTACCAGCGTGCGCTTGTACTCGCGCATCTTGCGATCGCGCTCCAGTGAGTGAATTAAGGACGGTACGTTGTCCTTGTAACGGGGATCCAGCAGCGTGGCCACCCAGTAATCAGCACAAGTTAGAATGTGGGCAACTCGGCGGTCGTTGTGGAGACACTGCAGCATGTAATCGCTCATGTGTGCCAGGCTGCCCAGAGGCGACGAAAGGCTGTCCTCTGTGGGAGGTGTATCGTCCGTGTCCTCTGTATCCCCCCAGCCACGCACCAGTGATGGCCATGAGCTGGCCTGGGTGCCACCCTGCTGTGAACATGGTTCCATCTCCTCCTCCAGCTCCTCCTCCTCCTCATCCTCCTCATCCTCCAGAACTGTGCCCCTGCTGGACAATTGCGTCCCTGGCGTTTGCGTGTGCAGGAACCCACCCTCGGAGCCCCTTGCGAATGACTGCCCTGAAAGCCTTGGAAATGTTACCTCTTCATCCTCCTCCTCCTCCTCATCCTGTGCCACATCCTCTTCCATCATCGCCCGAATTGTTTTTTCAAGGAGGCATAGAAGTGGGATAGTTAAGCTGAGAACGGCGTCATTGCCACTGGCCATGTTGGTGGAGTACTCAAAACAGCGCAACAAGGCACACAGGTCTCGCATGGAGGCCCAGTTATTGGTGGTGAAGTGGTGCTGTTCCGCAGAGCGACTCACGCGTGCGTGCTGCAGCTGAAACTCCACTATGGCCTGCTGCTGCTCGCACAGTCTTTCCAGCATGTGCATGGTGGAGTTCCACCTTGTGGGCACGTCACATATGAGGCGGTGAGCGGGAAGGCCGAAGTTACGCTGCAGCGCTGCCAGGCGAGCAGCAGCAGGGTGAGAACGCCGAAAGTGCGCACAAACGGCCCGCACTTTCTGCAGCAGCTCTGACATATCGGGGTAGTTTTTAAGGAACCTCTGCACCACCAAATTCAGCACATGCGCCAGGCAAGGGATGTGCGTCAAACCGGCTAGGCCCAGAGCTGCTATGAGATTTCGCCCGTTATCACACACCACCAGGCCGGGCTTGAGGCTCGCTGGCAGCAACCACTCATTTGTCTGCTGTTCCATGCTCCTCCACAACTCCTGCGCGGTGTGTGGTTTGTCCCCCAAACAGGCAAGTTGTAAAACTGCCTGCTGTCGTTTACCCCTGGCCGTGCTGAAGTTGGTGGTGAAGGTGTTACGCTGTCCGGATGAGGAGGCGGTAGAGGATGAGGAAGCGGAGTAGGAGGAGTTACGAACAGGAGGCAAACTGAAGCGCCCTGCAATCCTCGGTGGTGGAAGGACATGCGCCAAATTGCTATCCGCCTCAGGCCCATCCGCCACTGCATTTACCCAGTGTGCCGTTAGGGAGATATAACGCCCCTGACCGTGCTTACTGGTCCACGTATCCGTAGTTAGGTGGACCTTGGCACAGATGGCGTTGCGCAGTGCACACCTGATATTTTCCCCCACTTGGTTGTGCAGGGAAGGGATGGCTTGCCTGGAAAAGTAGTGGCGGCTGGGCACGACGTACTGTGGGACAGCCACCGACATAAGGTTTTTAAAACTGTGCGTCTCCACCAGACGGAATGACAGCATTTCAAAGGCCAATAATTTTGAAATGCTGGCATTCAGGGCCAGGGATCGCGGGGGGGTAGGGGGGTACTTCCTCTTCCTCTCAAGTGTTTGGGAGATGGAAAGCTGAACGCTTCCACGGGACATTGTGGAGATGGTTGTTGGTGACCCAGGTGGTGGTGTTGCTGACAGATCGTCTGTTTGCGGGGTGGCAGGTGCCGGTATCACTACAGATGTGGCTGGAGCGGCCGAGACTGCAGCAGAAGAGGAAGCAGGATGAGCCAGAGACGTTTCTTGGTTTTGAAGGTGTGTACTCCACTGCAGCTCGTGCTTTGCACTTAGATGCCTGATCATGCAGGTTGTGCTCAGGTTGAGAAGGTTCATGCCTCGCTTCAAGCTCTGATTGCACAGGGTGCAAACCACTCGTGTCCTGTCATCAGCACATTTTCTAAAGAACTTCCACGCTAGAGAACTCCTTTGAGCTGACTTTGGTGCGCTCGTTCCCTTGCTGCGTTGGGCAGTAGCGGGCGTAGTGTCTAGGGCACGGCCGCTCCGCTTCTGCACCCTGCTCCCTCTTCTGCTGTGCTGGTGGCTCTGTGCGACCACCGCCTCTTCCTCCAAACTACTCAGGTCACCTGCATGACGTTCATTCCATGTGGGGTCGAGGACCTCATCGTCCTCCACATCATCTTCCACCCAGTCTTCACCCCTGCCCTCCTTGTCGGTCTCCACAATGCTGAACGCCGCAGCAGTTGGCACCTGCGTTTCGTCATCATCGGAGACGTGCTGCGATGATCCTTGCATGTACTCATCTTGAGAAATAAGTGGTTGGGCATCGCTGCACTCAATCTCTTCCACTTCTGGGGCAGGGCTAGGTGGATGGCCCTGGGAAACCCTGCTGACAGAGTCCTCAAAAAGAATAAGAGACTGCTGTATGGCTTGGGGCTCAGACTGCTGGCCTGATTTGCAAGGGGGTGAGGTGAAAGACGGTTGGACATTGGCTGCAGGTGCCAACTCTGACCTTTCTGCAGTAGACTGGGTGGGAGACAATGTGAAGGAACTGGAGGCACTGTCAGCAGCAAACCAATCTACTATCGCCTCAACTTGTTCTGGCCTCATCACTTCTAGGGGCGTTTGATGCCCTACCAAATACTGATGCAGGTTTTGTCGCCTACTCACACTTGAGGAAGGTGTTTCACTTGTGCGTGTAGCTGGCACAGATCGACCATGTCCTCTCCTTGCAACAGGAGCTCTACCAGCAGCACCACGACCCAGGCCACGGCCCTTATTTGACGGTCTCCTCATATTTCTGTAATTTAAGATCTTGCCCTAGAAAGGTTTTTATTGAATAGCGGAATAGAAAATATGATCCAAAAAAAGTGTATGTATATCACACGTACACAACCACACTAGGCCCCAATTACTATTGTTTGTACCCCTAAAAGGCTAGATGAGGAGTAGGGGGAGTATGGAACAGGCAGCACCCTCAAACCTTCAGAAGTATGAGATGAACCCCAACAACTTGGAAAGGTGGATCTCTCTCACACGTACCGACACAGACTATCCCGCAATTCAATTGATCCTCAAAGGTTTTTATTGAATAGCGGAATAGGAAATATGATCAAAAAAAGTGTATGTATCTCGCACGTACACAACCACACTAGGCCCCAATTACTATTGTTTGTACCCCTAAAAGGCTAGATGAGGAGTAGGGGGGGTATGGAACAGGCAGCACCCTCAAACCTTCAGAAGTATGAGATGAACCCCAACAACTTGGAAAGGTGGATCTCTCTCACACGTACCGACACAGACTATCCCGCAATTCAATTGATCCTCAAAGGTTTTTATTGAATAGCGGAATAGGAAATATGATCAAAAAAAGTGTATGTATCTCGCACGTACACAACCACACTAGGCCCCAATTACTATTGTTTGTACCCCTAAAAGGCTAGATGAGGAGTAGGGGGGGTATGGAACAGGCAGCACCCTCAAACCTTCAGAAGTATGAGATGAACCCCAACAACTTGGAAAGGTGGATCTCTCTCACACGTACCGACACAGACTATCCCGCAATTCAATTGATCCTCAAAGGTTTTTATTGAATAGCGGAATAGGAAATATGATCAAAAAAAGTGTATGTATCTCGCACGTACACAACCACACTAGGCCCCAATTACTATTGTTTGTACCCCTAAAAGGCTAGATGAGGAGTAGGGGGGGTATGGAACAGGCAGCACCCTCAAACCTTCAGAAGTATGAGATGAACCCCAACAACTTGGAAAGGTGGATCTCTCTCACACGTACCGACACAGACTATCCCGCAATTCAATTGATCCTCAAAGGTTTTTATTGAATAGCGGAATAGGAAATATGATCAAAAAAAGTGTATGTATCTCGCACGTACACAACCACACTAGGCCCCAATTACTATTGTTTGTACCCCTAAAAGGCTAGATGAGGAGTAGGGGGGGTATGGAACAGGCAGCACCCTCAAACCTTCAGAAGTATGAGATGAACCCCAACAACTTGGAAAGGTGGATCTCTCTCACACGTACCAACACAGACTATCCCCCAATTTAACTGATCCCCAAAGGTTTTTGATTAAATAGCGGAATAGAAAATATGATCCAAAAAAAGTGTATGTATATCACACGTACACAACCACACTAGGCCCCAATTACTATTGTTTGTACCCCTAAAAGGCTAGATGAGGAGTAGGGGGAGTATGGAACAGGCAGCACCCTCAAACCTTCAGAAGTATGAGATGAACCCCAACAACTTGGAAAGGTGGATCTCTCTCACACGTACCAACACAGACTATTCCCCAATTTAACTGATCCCCAAAGGTTTTTGATTAAATAGCGGAATAGAAAATATGATCCCAAAAAAGTGTATGTATATCACACGTACACAACCACACTAGGCCCCAATTACTATTGTTTGTACCCCTAAAAGGCTAGGAGTAGGGGGAGTATGGAACAGGCAGCACCCTCAAACCTTCAGAAGTATGAGATGAACCCCAACAACTTGGAAAGGTGGATCTCTCTCACACGTACCAACACAGACTATCCCCCAATTTAACTGATCCCCAAAGGTTTTTGATTAAATAGCGGAATAGAAAATATGATCCCAAAAAAGTGTATGTATATCACACGTACACAACCACACTAGGCCCCAATTACTATTGTTTGTACCCCTAAAAGGCTAGGAGTAGGGGGAGTATGGAACAGGCAGCACCCTCAAACCTTCAGAAGTATGAGATGAACCCCAACAACTTGGAAAGGTGGATCTCTCTCACACGTACCAACACAGACTATCCCCCAATTTAACTGATCCCCAGAGGTTTTTGATTAAATAGCGGAATAGAAAATATGATCCCAAAAAAGTGTATGTATATCACACGTACACAACCACACTAGGCCCCAATTACTATTGTTTGTACCCCTAAAAGGCTAGATGAGGAGTAGGGGGGGTATGGAACAGGCAGCACCCTCAAACCTTCAGAAGTATGAGATGAACCCCAACAACTTGGAAAGGTGGATCTCTCTCACACGTACCGACACAGACTATCCCGCAATTCAATTGATCCTCAAAGGTTTTTATTGAATAGCGGAATAGGAAATATGATCAAAAAAAGTGTATGTATCTCGCACGTACACAACCACACTAGGCCCCAATTACTATTGTTTGTACCCCTAAAAGGCTAGATGAGGAGTAGGGGGGGTATGGAACAGGCAGCACCCTCAAACCTTCAGAAGTATGAGATGAACCCCAACAACTTGGAAAGGTGGATCTCTCTCACACGTACCGACACAGACTATCCCGCAATTCAATTGATCCTCAAAGGTTTTTATTGAATAGCGGAATAGGAAATATGATCAAAAAAAGTGTATGTATCTCGCACGTACACAACCACACTAGGCCCCAATTACTATTGTTTGTACCCCTAAAAGGCTAGATGAGGAGTAGGGGGGGTATGGAACAGGCAGCACCCTCAAACCTTCAGAAGTATGAGATGAACCCCAACAACTTGGAAAGGTGGATCTCTCTCACACGTACCGACACAGACTATCCCGCAATTCAATTGATCCTCAAAGGTTTTTATTGAATAGCGGAATAGGAAATATGATCAAAAAAAGTGTATGTATCTCGCACGTACACAACCACACTAGGCCCCAATTACTATTGTTTGTACCCCTAAAAGGCTAGATGAGGAGTAGGGGGGGTATGGAAAAGGCAGCACCCTCAAACCTTCAGAAGTATGAGATGAACCCCAACAACTTGGAAAGGTGGATCTCTCTCACACGTACCAACACAGACTATCCCCCAATTTAACTGATCCCCAAAGGTTTTTGATTAAATAGCGGAATAGAAAATATGATCCAAAAAAAGTGTATGTATATCACACGTACACAACCACACTAGGCCCCAATTACTATTGTTTGTACCCCTAAAAGGCTAGATGAGGAGTAGGGGGAGTATGGAACAGGCAGCACCCTCAAACCTTCAGAAGTATGAGATGAACCCCAACAACTTGGAAAGGTGGATCTCTCTCACACGTACCAACACAGACTATCCCCCAATTTAACTGATCCCCAAAGGTTTTTGATTAAATAGCGGAATAGAAAATATGATCCCAAAAAAGTGTATGTATATCACACGTACACAACCACACTAGGCCCCAATTACTATTGTTTGTACCCCTAAAAGGCTAGGAGTAGGGGGAGTATGGAACAGGCAGCACCCTCAAACCTTCAGAAGTATGAGATGAACCCCAACAACTTGGAAAGGTGGATCTCTCTCACACGTACCAACACAGACTATCCCCCAATTTAACTGATCCCCAGAGGTTTTTGATTAAATAGCGGAATAGAAAATATGATCCCAAAAAAGTGTATGTATATCACACGTACACAACCACACTGGGCCCCAATTACTATTGTTTGTACCCCTAAAAGGCTAGATGAGGAGTAGGGGGAGTATGGAACAGGCAGCACCCTCAAACCTTCAGAAGTATGAGATGAACCCCAACAACTTGGAAAGGTGGATCTCTCTCACACGTACCGACACAGACTATCCCGCAATTCAATTGATCCTCAAAGGTTTTTATTGAATAGCGGAATAGGAAATATGATCAAAAAAAGTGTATGTATCTCGCACGTACACAACCACACTAGGCCCCAATTACTATTGTTTGTACCCCTAAAAGGCTAGATGAGGAGTAGGGGGGGTATGGAACAGGCAGCACCCTCAAACCTTCAGAAGTATGAGATGAACCCCAACAACTTGGAAAGGTGGATCTCTCTCACACGTACCGACACAGACTATCCCGCAATTCAATTGATCCTCAAAGGTTTTTATTGAATAGCGGAATAGGAAATATGATCAAAAAAAGTGTATGTATCTCGCACGTACACAACCACACTAGGCCCCAATTACTATTGTTTGTACCCCTAAAAGGCTAGATGAGGAGTAGGGGGGGTATGGAACAGGCAGCACCCTCAAACCTTCAGAAGTATGAGATGAACCCCAACAACTTGGAAAGGTGGATCTCTCTCACACGTACCGACACAGACTATCCCGCAATTCAATTGATCCTCAAAGGTTTTTATTGAATAGCGGAATAGGAAATATGATCAAAAAAAGTGTATGTATCTCGCACGTACACAACCACACTAGGCCCCAATTACTATTGTTTGTACCCCTAAAAGGCTAGATGAGGAGTAGGGGGGGTATGGAACAGGCAGCACCCTCAAACCTTCAGAAGTATGAGATGAACCCCAACAACTTGGAAAGGTGGATCTCTCTCACACGTACCGACACAGACTATCCCGCAATTCAATTGATCCTCAAAGGTTTTTATTGAATAGCGGAATAGGAAATATGATCAAAAAAAGTGTATGTATCTCGCACGTACACAACCACACTAGGCCCCAATTACTATTGTTTGTACCCCTAAAAGGCTAGATGAGGAGTAGGGGGGGTATGGAACAGGCAGCACCCTCAAACCTTCAGAAGTATGAGATGAACCCCAACAACTTGGAAAGGTGGATCTCTCTCACACGTACGAACACAGACTATCCACCAATTTAACTGATCCCCAAAGGTTTTTGATTAAATAGCGGAATAGAAAATATGATCCAAAAAAAGTGTATGTATATCACACGTACACAACCACACTAGGCCCCAATTACTATTGTTTGTACCCCTAAAAGGCTAGATGAGGAGTAGGGGGAGTATGGAACAGGCAGCACCCTCAAACCTTCAGAAGTATGAGATGAACCCCAACAACTTGGAAAGGTGGATCTCTCTCACACGTACCAACACAGACTATCCCCCAATTTAACTGATCCCCAAAGGTTTTTGATTAAATAGCGGAATAGAAAATATGATCCCAAAAAAGTGTATGTATATCACACGTACACAACCACACTAGGCCCCAATTACTATTGTTTGTACCCCTAAAAGGCTAGGAGTAGGGGGAGTATGGAACAGGCAGCACCCTCAAACCTTCAGAAGTATGAGATGAACCCCAACAACTTGGAAAGGTGGATCTCTCTCACACGTACCAACACAGACTATCCCCCAATTTAACTGATCCCCAAAGGTTTTTGATTAAATAGCGGAATAGAAAATATGATCCCAAAAAAGTGTATGTATATCACACGTACACAACCACACTAGGCCCCAATTACTATTGTTTGTACCCCTAAAAGGCTAGGAGTAGGGGGAGTATGGAACAGGCAGCACCCTCAAACCTTCAGAAGTATGAGATGAACCCCAACAACTTGGAAAGGTGGATCTCTCTCACACGTACCAACACAGACTATCCCCCAATTTAACTGATCCCCAGAGGTTTTTGATTAAATAGCGGAATAGAAAATATGATCCCAAAAAAGTGTATGTATATCACACGTACACAACCACACTAGGCCCCAATTACTATTGTTTGTACCCCTAAAAGGCTAGATGAGGAGTAGGGGGGGTATGGAACAGGCAGCACCCTCAAACCTTCAGAAGTATGAGATGAACCCCAACAACTTGGAAAGGTGGATCTCTCTCACACGTACCGACACAGACTATCCCGCAATTCAATTGATCCTCAAAGGTTTTTATTGAATAGCGGAATAGGAAATATGATCAAAAAAAGTGTATGTATCTCGCACGTACACAACCACACTAGGCCCCAATTACTATTGTTTGTACCCCTAAAAGGCTAGATGAGGAGTAGGGGGGGTATGGAACAGGCAGCACCCTCAAACCTTCAGAAGTATGAGATGAACCCCAACAACTTGGAAAGGTGGATCTCTCTCACACGTACCGACACAGACTATCCCGCAATTCAATTGATCCTCAAAGGTTTTTATTGAATAGCGGAATAGGAAATATGATCAAAAAAAGTGTATGTATCTCGCACGTACACAACCACACTAGGCCCCAATTCCTATTGTTTGTACCCCTAAAAGGCTAGATGAGGAGTAGGGGGGGTATGGAACAGGCAGCACCCTCAAACCTTCAGAAGTATGAGATGAACCCCAACAACTTGGAAAGGTGGATCTCTCTCACACGTACCGACACAGACTATCCCGCAATTCAATTGATCCTCAAAGGTTTTTATTGAATAGCGGAATAGGAAATATGATCAAAAAAAGTGTATGTATCTCGCACGTACACAACCACACTAGGCCCCAATTACTATTGTTTGTACCCCTAAAAGGCTAGATGAGGAGTAGGGGGGGTATGGAACAGGCAGCACCCTCAAACCTTCAGAAGTATGAGATGAACCCCAACAACTTGGAAAGGTGGATCTCTCTCACACGTACCAACACAGACTATCCCCCAATTTAACTGATCCCCAAAGGTTTTTGATTAAATAGCGGAATAGAAAATATGAATCAAAAAAAGTGTATGTATATCACACGTACACAACCACACTAGGCCCCAATTACTATTGTTTGTACCCCTAAAAGGCTAGATGAGGAGTAGGGGGAGTATGGAACAGGCAGCACCCTCAAACCTTCAGAAGTATGAGATGAACCCCAACAACTTGGAAAGGTGGATCTCTCTCACACGTACCAACACAGACTATCCCCCAATTTAACTGATCCCCAAAGGTTTTTGATTAAATAGCGGAATAGAAAATATGATCCCAAAAAAGTGTATGTATATCACACGTACACAACCAAACTAGGCCCCAATTACTATTGTTTGTACCCCTAAAAGGCTAGGAGTAGGGGGAGTATGGAACAGGCAGCACCCTCAAACCTTCAGAAGTATGAGATGAACCCCAACAACTTGGAAAGGTGGATCTCTCTCACACGTACCAACACAGACTATCCCCCAATTTAACTGATCCCCAAAGGTTTTTGATTAAATAGCGGAATAGAAAATATGATCCCAAAAAAGTGTATGTATATCACACGTACACAACCACACTAGGCCCCAATTACTATTGTTTGTACCCCTAAAAGGCTAGGAGTAGGGGGAGTATGGAACAGGCAGCACCCTCAAACCTTCAGAAGTATGAGATGAACCCCAACAACTTGGAAAGGTGGATCTCTCTCACACGTACCAACACAGACTATCCCCCAATTTAACTGATCCCCAGAGGTTTTTGATTAAATAGCGGAATAGAAAATATGATCCCAAAAAAGTGTATGTATATCACACGTACACAACCACACTAGGCCCCAATTACTATTGTTTGTACCCCTAAAAGGCTAGATGAGGAGTAGGGGGGGTATGGAACAGGCAGCACCCTCAAACCTTCAGAAGTATGAGATGAACCCCAACAACTTGGAAAGGTGGATCTCTCTCACACGTACCGACACAGACTATCCCGCAATTCAATTGATCCTCAAAGGTTTTTATTGAATAGCGGAATAGGAAATATGATCAAAAAAAGTGTATGTATCTCGCACGTACACAACCACACTAGGCCCCAATTACTATTGTTTGTACCCCTAAAAGGCTAGATGAGGAGTAGGGGGGGTATGGAACAGGCAGCACCCTCAAACCTTCAGAAGTATGAGATGAACCCCAACAACTTGGAAAGGTGGATCTCTCTCACACGTACCGACACAGACTATCCCGCAATTCAATTGATCCTCAAAGGTTTTTATTGAATAGCGGAATAGGAAATATGATCAAAAAAAGTGTATGTATCTCGCACGTACACAACCACACTAGGCCCCAATTACTATTGTTTGTACCCCTAAAAGGCTAGATGAGGAGTAGGGGGGGTATGGAACAGGCAGCACCCTCAAACCTTCAGAAGTATGAGATGAACCCCAACAACTTGGAAAGGTGGATCTCTCTCACACGTACCGACACAGACTATCCCGCAATTCAATTGATCCTCAAAGGTTTTTATTGAATAGCGGAATAGGAAATATGATCAAAAAAAGTGTATGTATCTCGCACGTACACAACCACACTAGGCCCCAATTACTATTGTTTGTACCCCTAAAAGGCTAGATGAGGAGTAGGGGGGGTATGGAACAGGCAGCACCCTCAAACCTTCAGAAGTATGAGATGAACCCCAACAACTTGGAAAGGTGGATCTCTCTCACACGTACCAACACAGACTATCCCCCAATTTAACTGATCCCCAAAGGTTTTTGATTAAATAGCGGAATAGAAAATATGATCCAAAAAAAGTGTATGTATATCACACGTACACAACCACACTAGGCCCCAATTACTATTGTTTGTACCCCTAAAAGGCTAGATGAGGAGTAGGGGGAGTATGGAACAGGCAGCACCCTCAAACCTTCAGAAGTATGAGATGAACCCCAACAACTTGGAAAGGTGGATCTCTCTCACACGTACCAACACAGACTATCCCCCAATTTAACTGATCCCCAAAGGTTTTTGATTAAATAGCGGAATAGAAAATATGATCCCAAAAAAGTGTATGTATATCACACGTACACAACCACACTAGGCCCCAATTACTATTGTTTGTACCCCTAAAAGGCTAGGAGTAGGGGGAGTATGGAACAGGCAGCACCCTCAAACCTTCAGAAGTATGAGATGAACCCCAACAACTTGGAAAGGTGGATCTCTCTCACACGTACCAACACAGACTATCCCCCAATTTAACTGATCCCCAGAGGTTTTTGATTAAATAGCGGAATAGAAAATATGATCCCAAAAAAGTGTATGTATATCACACGTACACAACCACACTGGGCCCCAATTACTATTGTTTGTACCCCTAAAAGGCTAGATGAGGAGTAGGGGGAGTATGGAACAGGCAGCACCCTCAAACCTTCAGAAGTATGAGATGAACCCCAACAACTTGGAAAGGTGGATCTCTCTCACACGTACCGACACAGACTATCCCGCAATTCAATTGATCCTCAAAGGTTTTTATTGAATAGCGGAATAGGAAATATGATCAAAAAAAGTGTATGTATCTCGCACGTACACAACCACACTAGGCCCCAATTACTATTGTTTGTACCCCTAAAAGGCTAGATGAGGAGTAGGGGGGGTATGGAACAGGCAGCACCCTCAAACCTTCAGAAGTATGAGATGAACCCCAACAACTTGGAAAGGTGGATCTCTCTCACACGTACCGACACAGACTATCCCGCAATTCAATTGATCCGCAAAGGTTTTTATTGAATAGCGGAATAGGAAATATGATCAAAAAAAGTGTATGTATCTCGCACGTACACAACCACACTAGGCCCCAATTACTATTGTTTGTACCCCTAAAAGGCTAGATGAGGAGTAGGGGGGGTATGGAACAGGCAGCACCCTCAAACCTTCAGAAGTATGAGATGAACCCCAACAACTTGGAAAGGTGGATCTCTCTCACACGTACCGACACAGACTATCCCGCAATTCAATTGATCCTCAAAGGTTTTTATTGAATAGCGGAATAGGAAATATGATCAAAAAAAGTGTATGTATCTCGCACGTACACAACCACACTAGGCCCCAATTACTATTGTTTGTACCCCTAAAAGGCTAGATGAGGAGTAGGGGGGGTATGGAACAGGCAGCACCCTCAAACCTTCAGAAGTATGAGATGAACCCCAACAACTTGGAAAGGTGGATCTCTCTCACACGTACCGACACAGACAATCCCGCAATTCAATTGATCCTCAAAGGTTTTTATTGAATAGCGGAATAGGAAATATGATCAAAAAAAGTGTATGTATCTCGCACGTACACAACCACACTAGGCCCCAATTACTATTGTTTGTACCCCTAAAAGGCTAGATGAGGAGTAGGGGGGGTATGGAACAGGCAGCACCCTCAAACCTTCAGAAGTATGAGATGAACCCCAACAACTTGGAAAGGTGGATCTCTCTCACACGTACCGACACAGACTATCCCGCAATTCAATTGATCCTCAAAGGTTTTTATTGAATAGCGGAATAGGAAATATGATCAAAAAAAGTGTATGTATCTCGCACGTACACAACCACACTAGGCCCCAATTACTATTGTTTGTACCCCTAAAAGGCTAGATGAGGAGTAGGGGGGGTATGGAACAGGCAGCACCCTCAAACCTTCAGAAGTATGAGATGAACCCCAACAACTTGGAAAGGTGGATCTCTCTCACACGTACCAACACAGACTATCCCCCAATTTAACTGATCCCCATATGTTTTTGATTAAATAGCGGAATTGAAAATATGATCCAAAAAAAGTGTATGTATATCACACGTACACAACCACACTAGGCCCCAATTACTATTGTTTGTACCCCTAAAAGGCTAGATGAGGAGTAGGGGGAGTATGGAACAGGCAGCACCCTCAAACCTTCAGAAGTATGAGATGAACCCCAACAACTTGGAAAGGTGGATCTCTCTCACACGTACCAACACAGACTATCCCCCAATTTAACTGATCCCCAAAGGTTTTTGATTAAATAGCGGAATAGAAAATATGATCCCAAAAAAGTGTATGTATATCACACGTACACAACCACACTAGGCCCCAATTACTATTGTTTGTACCCCTAAAAGGCTAGGAGTAGGGGGAGTATGGAACAGGCAGCACCCTCAAACCTTCAGAAGTATGAGATGAACCCCAACAACTTGGAAAGGTGGATCTCTCTCACACGTACCAACACAGACTATCCCCCAATTTAACTGATCCCCAAAGGTTTTTGATTAAATAGCGGAATAGAAAATATGATCCCAAAAAAGTGTATGTATATCACACGTACACAACCACACTAGGCCCCAATTACTATTGTTTGTACCCCTAAAAGGCTAGGAGTAGGGGGAGTATGGAACAGGCAGCACCCTCAAACCTTCAGAAGTATGAGATGAACCCCAACAACTTGGAAAGGTGGATCTCTCTCACACGTACCAACACAGACTATCCCCCAATTTAACTGATCCCCAGAGGTTTTTGATTAAATAGCGGAATAGAAAATATGATCCCAAAAAAGTGTATGTATATCACACGTACACAACCACACTAGGCCCCAATTACTATTGTTTGTACCCCTAAAAGGCTAGATGAGGAGTAGGGGGGGTATGGAACAGGCAGCACCCTCAAACCTTCAGAAGTATGAGATGAACCCCAACAACTTGGAAAGGTGGATCTCTCTCACACGTACCGACACAGACTATCCCGCAATTCAATTGATCCTCAAAGGTTTTTATTGAATAGCGGAATAGGAAATATGATCAAAAAAAGTGTATGTATCTCGCACGTACACAACCACACTAGGCCCCAATTACTATTGTTTGTACCCCTAAAAGGCTAGATGAGGAGTAGGGGGGGTATGGAACAGGCAGCACCCTCAAACCTTCAGAAGTATGAGATGAACCCCAACAACTTGGAAAGGTGGATCTCTCTCACACGTACCGACACAGACTATCCCGCAATTCAATTGATCCTCAAAGGTTTTTATTGAATAGCGGAATAGGAAATATGATCAAAAAAAGTGTATGTATCTCGCACGTACACAACCACACTAGGCCCCAATTACTATTGTTTGTACCCCTAAAAGGCTAGATGAGGAGTAGGGGGGGTATGGAACAGGCAGCACCCTCAAACCTTCAGAAGTATGAGATGAACCCCAACAACTTGGAAAGGTGGATCTCTCTCACACGTACCGACACAGACTATCCCGCAATTCAATTGATCCTCAAAGGTTTTTATTGAATAGCGGAATAGGAAATATGATCAAAAAAAGTGTATGTATCTCGCACGTACACAACCACACTAGGCCCCAATTACTATTGTTTGTACCCCTAAAAGGCTAGATGAGGAGTAGGGGGGGTATGGAACAGGCAGCACCCTCAAACCTTCAGAAGTATGAGATGAACCCCAACAACTTGGAAAGGTGGATCTCTCTCACACGTACCGACACAGACTATCCCGCAATTCAATTGATCCTCAAAGGTTTTTATTGAATAGCGGAATAGGAAATATGATCAAAAAAAGTGTATGTATCTCGCACGTACACAACCACACTAGGCCCCAATTACTATTGTTTGTACCCCTAAAAGGCTAGATGAGGAGTAGGGGGGGTATGGAACAGGCAGCACCCTCAAACCTTCAGAAGTATGAGATGAACCCCAACAACTTGGAAAGGTGGATCTCTCTCACACGTACCGACACAGACAATCCCGCAATTCAATTGATCCTCAAAGGTTTTTATTGAATAGCGGAATAGGAAATATGATCAAAAAAAGTGTATGTATCTCGCACGTACACAACCACACTAGGCCCCAATTACTATTGTTTGTACCCCTAAAAGGCTAGATGAGGAGTAGGGGGGGTATGGAACAGGCAGCACCCTCAAACCTTCAGAAGTATGAGATGAACCCCAACAACTTGGAAAGGTGGATCTCTCTCACACGTACCGACACAGACTATCCCGCAATTCAATTGATCCTCAAAGGTTTTTATTGAATAGCGGAATAGGAAATATGATCAAAAAAAGTGTATGTATCTCGCACGTACACAACCACACTAGGCCCCAATTACTATTGTTTGTACCCCTAAAAGGCTAGATGAGGAGTAGGGGGGGTATGGAACAGGCAGCACCCTCAAACCTTCAGAAGTATGAGATGAACCCCAACAACTTGGAAAGGTGGATCTCTCTCACACGTACCAACACAGACTATCCCCCAATTTAACTGATCCCCATATGTTTTTGATTAAATAGCGGAATAGAAAATATGATCCAAAAAAAGTGTATGTATATCACACGTACACAACCACACTAGGCCCCAATTACTATTGTTTGTACCCCTAAAAGGCTAGATGAGGAGTAGGGGGAGTATGGAACAGGCAGCACCCTCAAACCTTCAGAAGTATGAGATGAACCCCAACAACTTGGAAAGGTGGATCTCTCTCACACGTACCAACACAGACTATCCCCCAATTTAACTGATCCCCAAAGGTTTTTGATTAAATAGCGGAATAGAAAATATGATCCCAAAAAAGTGTATGTATATCACACGTACACAACCACACTAGGCCCCAATTACTATTGTTTGTACCCCTAAAAGGCTAGGAGTAGGGGGAGTATGGAACAGGCAGCACCCTCAAACCTTCAGAAGTATGAGATGAACCCCAACAACTTGGAAAGGTGGATCTCTCTCACACGTACCAACACAGACTATCCCCCAATTTAACTGATCCCCAAAGGTTTTTGATTAAATAGCGGAATAGAAAATATGATCCCAAAAAAGTGTATGTATATCACACGTACACAACCACACTAGGCCCCAATTACTATTGTTTGTACCCCTAAAAGGCTAGGAGTAGGGGGAGTATGGAACAGGCAGCACCCTCAAACCTTCAGAAGTATGAGATGAACCCCAACAACTTGGAAAGGTGGATCTCTCTCACACGTACCAACACAGACTATCCCCCAATTTAACTGATCCCCAGAGGTTTTTGATTAAATAGCGGAATAGAAAATATGATCCCAAAAAAGTGTATGTATATCACACGTACACAACCACACTAGGCCCCAATTACTATTGTTTGTACCCCTAAAAGGCTAGATGAGGAGTAGGGGGGGTATGGAACAGGCAGCACCCTCAAACCTTCAGAAGTATGAGATGAACCCCAACAACTTGGAAAGGTGGATCTCTCTCACACGTACCGACACAGACTATCCCGCAATTCAATTGATCCTCAAAGGTTTTTATTGAATAGCGGAATAGGAAATATGATCAAAAAAAGTGTATGTATCTCGCACGTACACAACCACACTAGGCCCCAATTACTATTGTTTGTACCCCTAAAAGGCTAGATGAGGAGTAGGGGGGGTATGGAACAGGCAGCACCCTCAAACCTTCAGAAGTATGAGATGAACCCCAACAACTTGGAAAGGTGGATCTCTCTCACACGTACCGACACAGACTATCCCGCAATTCAATTGATCCTCAAAGGTTTTTATTGAATAGCGGAATAGGAAATATGATCAAAAAAAGTGTATGTATCTCGCACGTACACAACCACACTAGGCCCCAATTACTATTGTTTGTACCCCTAAAAGGCTAGATGAGGAGTAGGGGGGGTATGGAACAGGCAGCACCCTCAAACCTTCAGAAGTATGAGATGAACCCCAACAACTTGGAAAGGTGGATCTCTCTCACACGTACCGACACAGACTATCCCGCAATTCAATTGATCCTCAAAGGTTTTTATTGAATAGCGGAATAGGAAATATGATCAAAAAAAGTGTATGTATCTCGCACGTACACAACCACACTAGGCCCCAATTACTATTGTTTGTACCCCTAAAAGGCTAGATGAGGAGTAGGGGGGGTATGGAACAGGCAGCACCCTCAAACCTTCAGAAGTATGAGATGAACCCCAACAACTTGGAAAGGTGGATCTCTCTCACACGTACCAACACAGACTATCCCCCAATTTAACTGATCCCCAAAGGTTTTTGATTAAATAGCGGAATAGAAAATATGATCCAAAAAAAGTGTATGTATATCACACGTACACAACCACACTAGGCCCCAATTACTATTGTTTGTACCCCTAAAAGGCTAGATGAGGAGTAGGGGGAGTATGGAACAGGCAGCACCCTCAAACCTTCAGAAGTATGAGATGAACCCCAACAACTTGGAAAGGTGGATCTCTCTCACACGTACCAACACAGACTATCCCCCAATTTAACTGATCCCCAAAGGTTTTTGATTAAATAGCGGAATAGAAAATATGATCCCAAAAAAGTGTATGTATATCACACGTACACAACCACACTAGGCCCCAATTACTATTGTTTGTACCCCTAAAAGGCTAGGAGTAGGGGGAGTATGGAACAGGCAGCACCCTCAAACCTTCAGAAGTATGAGATGAACCCCAACAACTTGGAAAGGTGGATCTCTCTCACACGTACCAACACAGACTATCCCCCAATTTAACTGATCCCCAAAGGTTTTTGATTAAATAGCGGAATAGAAAATATGATCCCAAAAAAGTGTATGTATATCACACGTACACAACCACACTAGGCCCCAATTACTATTGTTTGTACCCCTAAAAGGCTAGGAGTAGGGGGAGTATGGAACAGGCAGCACCCTCAAACCTTCAGAAGTATGAGATGAACCCCAACAACTTGGAAAGGTGGATCTCTCTCACACGTACCAACACAGACTATCCCCCAATTTAACTGATCCCCAGAGGTTTTTGATTAAATAGCGGAATAGAAAATATGATCCCAAAAAAGTGTATGTATATCACACGTACACAACCACACTAGGCCCCAATTACTATTGTTTGTACCCCTAAAAGGCTAGGAGTAGGGGGAGTATGGAACAGGCAGCACCCTCAAACCTTCAGAAGTATGAGATGAACCCCAACAACTTGGAAAGGTGGATCTCTCTCACACGTACCAACACAGACTATCCCCCAATTTAACTGATCCCCAAAGGTTTTTGATTAAATAGCGGAATAGAAAATATGATCCCAAAAAAGTGTATGTATATCACACGTACACAACCACACTAGGCCCCAATTACTATTGTTTGTACCCCTAAAAGGCTAGGAGTAGGGGGAGTATGGAACAGGCAGCACCCTCAAACCTTCAGAAGTATGAGATGAACCCCAACAACTTGGAAAGGTGGATCTCTCTCACACGTACCAACACAGACTATCCCCCAATTTAACTGATCCCCAAAGGTTTTTGATTAAATAGCGGAATAGAAAATATGATCCCAAAAAAGTGTATGTATATCACACGTACACAACCACACTAGGCCCCAATTACTATTGTTTGTACCCCTAAAAGGCTAGGAGTAGGGGGAGTATGGAACAGGCAGCACCCTCAAACCTTCAGAAGTATGAGATGAACCCCAACAACTTGGAAAGGTGGATCTCTCTCACACGTACCAACACAGACTATCCCCCAATTTAACTGATCCCCAAAGGTTTTTGATTAAATAGCGGAATAGAAAATATGATCCCAAAAAAGTGTATGTATATCACACGTACACAACCACACTAGGCCCCAATTACTATTGTTTGTACCCCTAAAAGGCTAGGAGTAGGGGGAGTATGGAACAGGCAGCACCCTCAAACCTTCAGAAGTATGAGATGAACCCCAACAACTTGGAAAGGTGGATCTCTCTCACACGTACCAACACAGACTATCCCCCAATTTAACTGATCCCCAGAGGTTTTTGATTAAATAGCGGAATAGAAAATATGATCCCAAAAAAGTGTATGTATATCACACGTACACAACCACACTAGGCCCCAATTACTATTGTTTGTACCCCTAAAAGGCTAGGAGTAGGGGGAGTATGGAACAGGCAGCACCCTCAAACCTTCAGAAGTATGAGATGAACCCCAACAACTTGGAAAGGTGGATCTCTCTCACACGTACCAACACAGACTATCCCCCAATTTAACTGATCCCCAAAGGTTTTTGATTAAATAGCGGAATAGAAAATATGATCCCAAAAAAGTGTATGTATATCACACGTACACAACCACACTAGGCCCCAATTACTATTGTTTGTACCCCTAAAAGGCTAGGAGTAGGGGGAGTATGGAACAGGCAGCACCCTCAAACCTTCAGAAGTATGAGATGAACCCCAACAACTTGGAAAGGTGGATCTCTCTCACACGTACCAACACAGACTATCCCCCAATTTAACTGATCCCCAAAGGTTTTTGATTAAATAGCGGAATAGAAAATATGATCCCAAAAAAGTGTATGTATATCACACGTACACAACCACACTAGGCCCCAATTACTATTGTTTGTACCCCTAAAAGGCTAGGAGTAGGGGGAGTATGGAACAGGCAGCACCCTCAAACCTTCAGAAGTATGAGATGAACCCCAACAACTTGGAAAGGTGGATCTCTCTCACACGTACCAACACAGACTATCCCCCAATTTAACTGATCCCCAAAGGTTTTTGATTAAATAGCGGAATAGAAAATATGATCCCAAAAAAGTGTATGTATATCACACGTACACAACCACACTAGGCCCCAATTACTATTGTTTGTACCCCTAAAAGGCTAGGAGTAGGGGGAGTATGGAACAGGCAGCACCCTCAAACCTTCAGAAGTATGAGATGAACCCCAACAACTTGGAAAGGTGGATCTCTCTCACACGTACCAACACAGACTATCCCCCAATTTAACTGATCCCCAGAGGTTTTTGATTAAATAGCGGAATAGAAAATATGATCCCAAAAAAGTGTATGTATATCACACGTACACAACCACACTAGGCCCCAATTACTATTGTTTGTACCCCTAAAAGGCTAGGAGTAGGGGGAGTATGGAACAGGCAGCACCCTCAAACCTTCAGAAGTATGAGATGAACCCCAACAACTTGGAAAGGTGGATCTCTCTCACACGTACCAACACAGACTATCCCCCAATTTAACTGATCCCCAAAGGTTTTTGATTAAATAGCGGAATAGAAAATATGATCCCAAAAAAGTGTATGTATATCACACGTACACAACCACACTAGGCCCCAATTACTATTGTTTGTACCCCTAAAAGGCTAGGAGTAGGGGGAGTATGGAACAGGCAGCACCCTCAAACCTTCAGAAGTATGAGATGAACCCCAACAACTTGGAAAGGTGGATCTCTCTCACACGTACCAACACAGACTATCCCCCAATTTAACTGATCCCCAGAGGTTTTTGATTAAATAGCGGAATAGAAAATATGATCCCAAAAAAGTGTATGTATATCACACGTACACAACCACACTAGGCCCCAATTACTATTGTTTGTACCCCTAAAAGGCTAGGAGTAGGGGGAGTATGGAACAGGCAGCACCCTCAAACCTTCAGAAGTATGAGATGAACCCCAACAACTTGGAAAGGTGGATCTCTCTCACACGTACCAACACAGACTATCCCCCAATTTAACTGATCCCCAAAGGTTTTTGATTAAATAGCGGAATAGAAAATATGATCCCAAAAAAGTGTATGTATATCACACGTACACAACCACACTAGGCCCCAATTACTATTGTTTGTACCCCTAAAAGGCTAGGAGTAGGGGGAGTATGGAACAGGCAGCACCCTCAAACCTTCAGAAGTATGAGATGAACCCCAACAACTTGGAAAGGTGGATCTCTCTCACACGTACCAACCCAGACTATCCCCCAATTTAACTGATCCCCAAAGGTTTTTGATTAAATAGCGGAATAGAAAATATGATCCCAAAAAAGTGTATGTATATCACACGTACACAACCACACTAGGCCCCAATTACTATTGTTTGTACCCCTAAAAGGCTAGATGAGGAGTAGGGGGAGTATGGAACAGGCAGCACCCTCAAACCTTCAGAAGTATGAGATTGTGTTCACTGTACCCCACAAAGATTGAGTTCACTGCACCCCACAATGATTGTGTTCACTGCACCCCACAAAGATTGTGTTCACTGCACCTCACAAAGATTGTGTTCACTGTACCCCCCAAAGATTGTGTTCACTGCACCCCACAAAGATTCTGTTCACTGTACCCCACAAAGATTGTGTTCACTGCACCCCAAAAAGATTGTGTTCACTGCACCCCAAAAAGGATGTTGTTCACTGCACCCCAAAAAGGATGTTGTTCACTCCACCCCAAAAAGATTGTGTTCACTGCACCCCACAAAGATTGTGTTCACTGCACCCCAAAAAGATTGTGTTCACTGCACCCCAAAAATGATTTTGTTCACTGCACCCCAAAAAGGATTTTGTTCACTGCACCCCAAAAAGGATGTTGTTCACTCCACCCCAAAAAGATTGTGTTCACTGCACCCCAAAAAGATTGTGTTCACTGCACCCCACAAAGGATTTTGTTCACTGCACCCCAAAAAGATTGTGTTCACTGCACCCCAAAAAGGATGTTGTTCACTGCACCCCAAAAAGGATTTTGTTCACTGCACCCCAAAAAGATTGTGTTCACTGCACCCCACAAAGGATTTTGTTCACTGCACCCCACAAAGATTGTGTTCACTGCACACCAAAAAGGATTGTGTTCACTGAACCCCAAAAAGATTTTGTTCACTGCACCCCAAAAAGATTGTGTTCACTGCAGCCCAAAAAGATTGTGTTCACTGCAGCCCAAAAAGATTGTGTTCACTGCAGCCCAAAAAGATTGTGTTCACTGCAGCCCAAAAAGATTGTGTTCACTGCAGCCCAAAAAGATTGTGTTCACTGCAGCTCACACACAGAAAAATGGATGTGGATCACTGACACCTGCCTATCTCCAATCCCACACCACACAGCAATATCGATTGTAGTTTGTAGAACACAGTTTCCCTAAAATTCAGCAGACTCTGTCCCTAACAGGATTGAGAAGAGATCGTAGATCAGGATTGAGTGCAGACCCCACCCCCCACACAGCAATATCGATTGTAGTTTGTAGAAGACACTGACCCTATAATTCAGCAGACTCTATCCCTAAAATGCCTACAACTCGCCCTGCCTAAACACTCCGACCTGTCCCTCAATTCTATCCGGACACAAATGGTTTTTTCCTGCCTATCTTTCCCTAATCAGCAGCCAGCACGTTGATGTGTGCTCTGTCCCTGAATCTAAGCAGCATAATGACGCCGCTGCGGCTGCCTCGAACTTATAAAGACTTGGTCACATGCTTCAGACGGCCAATCACAGCTACTGAGACATTTGCAGGCATGGCTGGGATGGCTTAAGGCACACCAGTTAAACGATTGTTGATTGGCTGTTGAAAGCCCGCCATGAAAAGAGCGCCAAAGCATGCAAAACCCGGAAATAAAACGACCGAACACGGATTTTTACCCGAACATACAGTAAAGTGTCCGTGTCCGTGTTCGGGTACAAAAAATCCAATTATTCGGTACGAACACGAATAATACAGTCCGTGTTCGCTCAACACTATTTACAAGTAAAATCAGTATTTTTTGCTAGAAAATTACTTAGAACTCCCAAACATTATATATATTTTTTTAGCAAAGACTCTGGAGACTAAGATGGCGGTCATTGCAATATTTTTTGTCACGCAGTATTTGCGCAGCGGTCTTTAAAACGCCATTTTTTTGGAAAAATTACGAAAAATCTAATTTCACTGCATTTAAAAAAAAACTAAACAGTAAAGTTAGCCCATTTTTTTGTATATTGTGAAAGATGATGTCACGCTGAGTAAATAGATAATCAACATGTTATGGTTTAAAATTGCGCACACCCGTGGAAAGGCGACAAACTACGGTCAATAGAAATCTCAATAGGCGACGCTTTATATTTTTTTAACAGTTACTAGTTTAGAGTTAGAGTGTAGCTCTTTTCTTTTAATTATTGCTCACGCTCTGGCGATCGTGGTGATACCTCACATGTGTGGTTTGAACAGTGATTTCATTCGTGGCTCAACTTCCATATACGTTTTCTTTCGTGCGTGAGGGGGCGGCTAAAATTTTTTTTTTTCAAATTTATTTAATTTTTTTTTAACTTTAACACAGGTTTTTTTAAAAAAAAAAAAAAAAAAACCTGATCACTTTTATTGCTGTCACAAGCAATGTAAACATCCCTTGTGACAACAATATGCCGTGACAGGTACTCTTTATGGAGGGATCGAGGGTCTAAAAGACCCTCGACACCTGCACTACACTTCCATGTATTCAAAACGCTGAAAACTGTATTTTTGAATACATTCGTTTTTTAAATCTGCCGCCTTTAGCAGCAGAGTAACCCGGACGTGAGGTCATGGACGCCGCCTCCGGGTTACGTCATCGGAGACCCGATCGAAGCCACTTCTGGCTTTGATCGGGACTCCATCCAGCCGGCGGACGGACTATGTACAACTGTGAGACCTGTTGGGCAAGATTTAGAGAACATGTGGTAATAGAGAATAGGATGTCCTCCCATTGGTCATTGATCAATGGGCCTACATCCACCTCCCAAAGAGAGCGTGCCCTCATGGGGTAAGACTTCAGGTGATGCCCTAGTAACATTTTTCAAAATTGTCACTCTTTTTTTGTTTATAGCGCAAAAAATAAAAATTGCAGAAGTGATCAATTACCACAAAGAAAGCTCTATTTGTGGGAAAAAAAGGACATCAATTTAAATAATCCGTTAAAATAACGTAGTGGCGAATCACAAAATATGGCCTTTTCATTAAGGGGGAAAATCTTCTGGTCCAGAAGTGGTTAAACCCCACCATAATACCATCCTACTGGCACATCAATATGATGGGCAGCCTCAATGACCAATATGACAATGAATGGTGCCACAAGCATGACACATTTTTTGTGTGATTTTGTGCAGGTTTAGGAAATGCTCAAGTGTGAATGTAGCCTTAGAAAGGCCTTAGAAAGACCTACAGCCCCTCCTCCCCCTCATCTGGGAGTCTCTTTAAAAAAAAATATATATATTTTTAGTTTGGGGATTTGGTTGGGGTAATGCCTACTGGATTTGAGAGACTGCCTAAAGTGGGGTACACACTATGAGAAAATTGGAAGAAGAATTCCATACAAGGAATGATCGTTCAATTTTCATATACGTGTGTACGCAACACTTGACATCAGAATCAGACTTTCGAAACCTAAATTTCCGAAGAGACAAAACTCCAAAATATTTCTGGTATGTAAACAGAGCTAATGATTTCCATTTAATGTGTACTGTTTTCGTGTGAGAAAAATCAGATACGAAAGATAGTGCATTATCAGAAACTGTACAAGTCAAACAAAAAAAGGCCTTTTTTTTTTGAGAATTTTCGTACAATTAGTACCATCACCATCCTCGGTTTCACTTGCTATGAAACATTGAGAAAACCAGACGATCATTCACCCTATTTTCTTATAGCCTGTACACAGCTTAAGAATGATAGGACAGAAACACAGGTCCTTTAATTCACAAATGTGTACATAGCTGTATTCATGGAGTTTTTTACATTTGCATTTTGGTAAAGCTGTCCTCTTAAAAAAATACAGATTCCCAAATTAGAAAATTAGCAACTGAAACATTAAGAGAAACATTTTAAAATATACCTATGTAAAATATGTTACCACAAGAACTAAAGATAATGTACTGAGCTTGATAAATAATACTCTTTTGCTGTCCAAAGTTGATAAAACCGCAATGTCTTATTTGCTTCTTGAGAACGTCCTTGTTATTCCTTGTGGTTGAACTCAGCTGAACTCTACTCTGTCATCTTGAAGGCTGGTGTATTTCTTTAAAGGATGAATGAACTTTAGATAAAAGGCTTACCACCTTCCAGACTTTGTAACAACAAATGAAATAAGACTTCATGCCATAGATGTTTGTGAATTGCCCACTTTGTACTAAGCAGTCTGTTCAGAGCCACTGCAGCCTGTTAGATGTCCGAACTAAATTGTGAATCTACAGTCCAACACATACTCTGAAATGGGAATGGTAAAATGCATGTGATACCTGCCATCTTTAAACATTACCCATCCTCATACCAACATGCAAGCAGGGCTGTTATTTCACAATTTAACCTTGCTGACATACAGGTTTTGCTGGCTCTGTATTAGAAAGTATGGGCTTCAAATCATCTGAGTTCCTGGTGCCCTGTCTGTGGCCAAATTGGCATTTTGTGTGGCCTTTAGACCCTACCAATCAGCAGTTGGTGTGGATGAATTGATTTGTAATTCACCTATAAGAGCATTCATCTCTAGCAGTCTTATCTAACTTCTCCCTAGTCTTTGACTGTCTCCTTTAGTTTATAGAATGTTCACAATTAGTGTTGAGCGAACACGGACTGTATTATTCGTGTTCGTACCGAATAATTGGATTTTTTTTACCCGAACACGGACACGGACACTTTACTGTATGTTCGGGTAAAAATCCGTGTTCGGTCGTTTTATTTCCGGGTTTTGCATGCTTTGGCGCTCTTTTCATGGCGGGCTTTCAACAGCCAATCAACAATCGTTTAACTGGTGTGCCTTAAGCCATCCCAGCCATGCCTGCAAATGTCTTAGTAGCTGTGATTGGCCGTCTGAAGCATGTGACCAAGTCTTTATAAGTTCGAGGCAGCCGCCGCAGCAGCGTCATTCTGCTGCTTAGCTAAGGGACAGAGCACACATCAATGTGCTGGCTGCTGATTAGGGACAGATAGGCAGGAAAAAACCATTTGTGTCCGGATAGAATTGAGGGACAGGTCGGAGTGTTTAGGCAGGGCGAGTTGTAGGCATTTTAGGGATAGAGTCTGCTGAATTATAGGGTCAGTGTCTTCTACAAACTACAATCGATATTGCTGTGTGGGGGGTGGGGTGAATCTGCACTCAATCCTGATCTACGATCTCTTCTCAATCCTGTTAGGGACAGAGTCTGCTGAATTTTAGGGAAACTGTGTTCTACAAACTACAATCGATATTGCTGTGTGGTGTGGGATTGGAGATAGGCAGGTGTCAGTGATCCACATCCATTTTTCTGTGTGTGAGCTGCAGTGAACACAATCTTTTTGGGCTGCAGTGAACACAATCTTTTTGGGCTGCAGTGAACACAATCTTTTTGGGCTGCAGTGAACACAATCTTTTTGGGCTGCAGTGAACACAATCTTTTTGGGGTGCAGTGAACAAAATCTTTTTGGGGTGCAGTGAACACAATCCTTTTTGGTGTGCAGTGAACACAATCTTTGTGGGGTGCAGTGAACAAAATCCTTTGTGGGGTGCAGTGAACACAATCTTTTTGGGGTGCAGTGAACAAAATCCTTTTTGGGGTGCAGTGAACAACATCCTTTTTGGGGTGCAGTGAACACAATCTTTTTGGGGTGCAGTGAACAAAATCCTTTGTGGGGTGCAGTGAACACAATCTTTTTGGGGTGCAGTGAACACAATCTTTTTGGGGTGGAGTGAACAACATCCTTTTTGGGGTGCAGTGAACAAAATCCTTTTTGGGGTGCAGTGAACAAAATCATTTTTGGGGTGCAGTGAACACAATCTTTTTGGGGTGCAGTGAACACAATCTTTGTGGGGTGCAGTTAACACAATCTTTTTGGGGTGGAGTGAACAACATCCTTTTTGGGGTGCAGTGAACAACATCCTTTTTGGGGTGCAGTGATCAAAATCCTTTTTGGGGTGCAGTGAACACAATCTTTTTGGGGTGCAGTGAACAAAATCCTTTGTGGGGTGCAGTGAACAGAATCTTTGTGGGGTGCAGTGAACACAATCTTTGGGGGGGTACAGTGAACACAATCTTTTTGGGGTGCAGTGAACACAATCTTTGTGGGGTACAGTGAACAGAATCTTTGTGGGGTGCAGTGAACACAATCTTTGGGGGGTACAGTGAACACAATCTTTTTGGGGTGCAGTGAACACAATCTTTGGGGGGTACAGTGAACACAATCTTTTTGGGGTGCAGTGAACACAATCTTTGTGGGGTGCAGTGAACACAATCTTTGGGGGGGTACAGTGAACACAATCTTTTTGGGGTGCAGTGAACAACATCCTTTTAGGGTGCAGTGAACACAATCTTTGTGGGGTGCAGTGAACAACATCCTTTTAGGGTGCAGTGAACACAATCTTTGTGGGGTACAGTGAACAGAATCTTTGTGGGGTGCAGTGAACACAATCTTTGGGGGGTACAGTGAACACAATCTTTGTGAGGTGCAGTGAACACAATCTTTGTGGGGTGCAGTGAACACAATCATTGTGGGGTGCAGTGAACTCAATCTTTGTGGGGTACAGTGAACACAATCTCATACTTCTGAAGATTTGAGGGTGCTGCCTGTTCCATACTCCCCCTACTCCTCATCTAGCCTTTTAGGGGTACAAACAATAGTAATTGGGGCCTAGTGTGGTTGTGTACGTGTGATATACATACACTTTTTTTGGATCATATTTTCTATTCCGCTATTTAATCAAAAACCTTTGGGGATCAGTTAAATTGGGGGATAGTCTGTGTTGGTACGTGTGAGAGAGATCCACCTTTCCAAGTTGTTGGGGTTCATCTCATACTTCTGAAGGTTTGAGGGTGCTGCCTGTTCCATACTCCCCCTACTCCTAGCCTTTTAGGGGTACAAACAATAGTAATTGGGGCCTAGTGTGGTTGTGTACGTGTGATATACATACACTTTTTTTGGATCATATTTTCTATTCCGCTATTTAATCAAAAACCTTTGGGGATCAGTTAGATTGGGGGATAGTCTGTGTTGGTACGTGTGAGAGAGATCCACCTTTCCAAGTTGTTGGGGTTCATCTCATACTTCTGAAGGTTTGAGGGTGCTGCCTGTTCCATACCCCCCCTACTCCTCATCTAGCCTTTTAGGGGTACAAACAATAGTAATTGGGGCCTAGTGTGGTTGTGTACGTGTGATATACATACACTTTTTTTGGATCATATTTTCTATTCCGCTATTTAATCAAAAACCTTTGGGGATCAGTTAAATTGGGGGATAGTCTGTGTTGGTACGTGTGAGAGAGATCCACCTTTCCAAGTTGTTGGGGTTCATCTCATACTTCTGAAGGTTTGAGGGTGCTGCCTGTTCCATACTCCCCCTACTCCTCATCTAGCCTTTTAGGGGTACAAACAATAGTAATTGGGGCCCAGTGTGGTTGTGTACGTGTGATATACATACACTTTTTTTGGATCATATTTTCTATTCCGCTATTTAATCAAAAACCTTTGGGGATCAGTTAAATTGGGGGATAGTCTGTGTTGGTACGTGTGAGAGAGATCCACCTTTCCAAGTTGTTGGGGTTCATCTCATACTTCTGAAGGTTTGAGGGTGCTGCCTGTTCCATACCCCCCCTACTCCTCATCTAGCCTTTTAGGGGTACAAACAATAGTAATTGGGGCCTAGTGTGGTTGTGTACGTGTGATATACATACACTTTTTTTGGATCATATTTTCTATTCCGCTATTTAATCAAAAACCTTTGGGGATCAGTTAAATTGGGGGATAGTCTGTGTTGGTACGTGTGAGAGAGATCCACCTTTCCAAGTTGTTGGGGTTCATCTCATACTTCTGAAGGTTTGAGGGTGCTGCCTGTTCCATACCCCCCCTACTCCTCATCTAGCCTTTTAGGGGTACAAACAATAGTAATTGGGGCCTAGTGTGGTTGTGTACGTGTGATATACATACACTTTTTTTGGATCATATTTTCTATTCCGCTATTTAATCAAAAACCTTTGGGGATCAGTTAAATTGGGGGATAGTCTGTGTTGGTACGTGTGAGAGAGATCCACCTTTCCAAGTTGTTGGGGTTCATCTCATACTTCTGAAGGTTTGAGGGTGCTGCCTGTTCCATACCCCCCCTACTCCTCATCTAGCCTTTTAGGGGTACAAACAATAGTAATTGGGGCCTAGTGTGGTTGTGTACGTGTGATATACATACACTTTTTTTGGATCATATTTTCTATTCCGCTATTTAATCAAAAACCTTTGGGGATCAGTTAAATTGGGGGATAGTCTGTGTTGGTACGTGTGAGAGAGATCCACCTTTCCAAGTTGTTGGGGTTCATCTCATACTTCTGAAGGTTTGAGGGTGCTGCCTGTTCCATACTCCCCCTACTCCTCATCTAGCCTTTTAGGGGTACAAACAATAGTAATTGGGGCCCAGTGTGGTTGTGTACGTGTGATATACATACACTTTTTTTGGATCATATTTTCTATTCCGCTATTTAATCAAAAACCTTTGGGGATCAGTTAAATTGGGGGATAGTCTGTGTTGGTACGTGTGAGAGAGATCCACCTTTCCAAGTTGTTGGGGTTCATCTCATACTTCTGAAGGTTTGAGGGTGCTGCCTGTTCCATACTCCCCCTACTCCTAGCCTTTTAGGGGTACAAACAATAGTAATTGGGGCCCAGTGTGGTTGTGTACGTGTGATATACATACACTTTTTTTGGATCATATTTTCTATTCCGCTATTTAATCAAAAACCTTTGGGGATCAGTTAAATTGGGGGATAGTCTGTGTTGGTACGTGTGAGAGAGATCCACCTTTCCAAGTTGTTGGGGTTCATCTCATACTTCTGAAGGTTTGAGGGTGCTGCCTGTTCCATACTCCCCCTACTCCTAGCCTTTTAGGGGTACAAACAATAGTAATTGGGGCCTAGTGTGGTTGTGTACGTGTGATATACATACACTTTTTTTGGATCATATTTTCTATTCCGCTATTTAATCAAAAACCTTTGGGGATCAGTTAAATTGGGGGATAGTCTGTGTTGGTACGTGTGAGAGAGATCCACCTTTCCAAGTTGTTGGGGTTCATCTCATACTTCTGAAGGTTTGAGGGTGCTGCCTGTTCCATACCCCCCCTACTCCTCATCTAGCCTTTTAGGGGTACAAACAATAGTAATTGGGGCCTAGTGTGGTTGTGTACGTGTGATATACATACACTTTTTTTGGATCATATTTTCTATTCCGCTATTTAATCAAAAACCTTTGGGGATCAGTTAAATTGGGGGATAGTCTGTGTTGGTACGTGTGAGAGAGATCCACCTTTCCAAGTTGTTGGGGTTCATCTCATACTTCTGAAGGTTTGAGGGTGCTGCCTGTTCCATACCCCCCCTACTCCTCATCTAGCCTTTTAGGGGTACAAACAATAGTAATTGGGGCCTAGTGTGGTTGTGTACGTGTGATATACATACACTTTTTTTGGATCATATTTTCTATTCCGCTATTTAATCAAAAACCTTTGGGGATCAGTTAAATTGGGGGATAGTCTGTGTTGGTACGTGTGAGAGAGATCCACCTTTCCAAGTTGTTGGGGTTCATCTCATACTTCTGAAGGTTTGAGGGTGCTGCCTGTTCCATACCCCCCCTACTCCTCATCTAGCCTTTTAGGGGTACAAACAATAGTAATTGGGGCCTAGTGTGGTTGTGTACGTGTGATATACATACACTTTTTTTGGATCATATTTTCTATTCCGCTATTTAATCAAAAACCTTTGGGGATCAGTTAAATTGGGGGATAGTCTGTGTTGGTACGTGTGAGAGAGATCCACCTTTCCAAGTTGTTGGGGTTCATCTCATACTTCTGAAGGTTTGAGGGTGCTGCCTGTTCCATACCCCCCCTACTCCTCATCTAGCCTTTTAGGGGTACAAACAATAGTAATTGGGGCCTAGTGTGGTTGTGTACGTGTGATATACATACACTTTTTTTGGATCATATTTTCTATTCCGCTATTTAATCAAAAACCTTTGGGGATCAGTTAAATTGGGGGATAGTCTGTGTTGGTACGTGTGAGAGAGATCCACCTTTCCAAGTTGTTGGGGTTCATCTCATACTTCTGAAGGTTTGAGGGTGCTGCCTGTTCCATACTCCCCCTACTCCTCATCTAGCCTTTTAGGGGTACAAACAATAGTAATTGGGGCCCAGTGTGGTTGTGTACGTGTGATATACATACACTTTTTTTGGATCATATTTTCTATTCCGCTATTTAATCAAAAACCTTTGGGGATCAGTTAAATTGGGGGATAGTCCGTGTTGGTACGTGTGAGAGAGATCCACCTTTCCAAGTTGTTGGGGTTCATCTCATACTTCTGAAGGTTTGAGGGTGCTGCCTGTTCCATACTCCCCCTACTCCTCATCTAGCCTTTTAGGGGTACAAACAATAGTAATTGGGGCCCAGTGTGGTTGTGTACGTGTGATATACATACACTTTTTTTGGATCATATTTTCTATTCCGCTATTTAATCAAAAACCTTTGGGGATCAGTTAAATTGGGGGATAGTCTGTGTTGGTACGTGTGAGAGAGATCCACCTTTCCAAGTTGTTGGGGTTCATCTCATACTTCTGAAGGTTTGAGGGTGCTGCCTGTTCCATACTCCCCCTACTCCTCATCTAGCCTTTTAGGGGTACAAACAATAGTAATTGGGGCCCAGTGTGGTTGTGTACGTGTGATATACATACACTTTTTTTGGATCATATTTTCTATTCCGCTATTTAATCAAAAACCTTTGGGGATCAGTTAAATTGGGGGATAGTCTGTGTTGGTACGTGTGAGAGAGATCCACCTTTCCAAGTTGTTGGGGTTCATCTCATACTTCTGAAGGTTTGAGGGTGCTGCCTGTTCCATACCCCCCCTACTCCTCATCTAGCCTTTTAGGGGTACAAACAATAGTAATTGGGGCCTAGTGTGGTTGTGTACGTGTGATATACATACACTTTTTTTGGATCATATTTTCTATTCCGCTATTTAATCAAAAACCTTTGGGGATCAGTTAAATTGGGGGATAGTCTGTGTTGGTACGTGTGAGAGAGATCCACCTTTCCAAGTTGTTGGGGTTCATCTCATACTTCTGAAGGTTTGAGGGTGCTGCCTGTTCCATACCCCCCCTACTCCTCATCTAGCCTTTTAGGGGTACAAACAATAGTAATTGGGGCCTAGTGTGGTTGTGTACGTGTGATATACATACACTTTTTTTGGATCATATTTTCTATTCCGCTATTTAATCAAAAACCTTTGGGGATCAGTTAAATTGGGGGATAGTCTGTGTTGGTACGTGTGAGAGAGATCCACCTTTCCAAGTTGTTGGGGTTCATCTCATACTTCTGAAGGTTTGAGGGTGCTGCCTGTTCCATACCCCCCCTACTCCTCATCTAGCCTTTTAGGGGTACAAACAATAGTAATTGGGGCCTAGTGTGGTTGTGTACGTGTGATATACATACACTTTTTTTGGATCATATTTTCTATTCCGCTATTTAATCAAAAACCTTTGGGGATCAGTTAAATTGGGGGATAGTCTGTGTTGGTACGTGTGAGAGAGATCCACCTTTCCAAGTTGTTGGGGTTCATCTCATACTTCTGAAGGTTTGAGGGTGCTGCCTGTTCCATACTCCCCCTACTCCTCATCTAGCCTTTTAGGGGTACAAACAATAGTAATTGGGGCCCAGTGTGGTTGTGTACGTGTGATATACATACACTTTTTTTGGATCATATTTTCTATTCCGCTATTTAATCAAAAACCTTTGGGGATCAGTTAAATTGGGGGATAGTCTGTGTTGGTACGTGTGAGAGAGATCCACCTTTCCAAGTTGTTGGGGTTCATCTCATACTTCTGAAGGTTTGAGGGTGCTGCCTGTTCCATACTCCCCCTACTCCTCATCTAGCCTTTTAGGGGTACAAACAATAGTAATTGGGGCCCAGTGTGGTTGTGTACGTGTGATATACATACACTTTTTTTGGATCATATTTTCTATTCCGCTATTTAATCAAAAACCTTTGGGGATCAGTTAAATTGGGGGATAGTCTGTGTTGGTACGTGTGAGAGAGATCCACCTTTCCAAGTTGTTGGGGTTCATCTCATACTTCTGAAGGTTTGAGGGTGCTGCCTGTTCCATACCCCCCCTACTCCTCATCTAGCCTTTTAGGGGTACAAACAATAGTAATTGGGGCCTAGTGTGGTTGTGTACGTGTGATATACATACACTTTTTTTGGATCATATTTTCTATTCCGCTATTTAATCAAAAACCTTTGGGGATCAGTTAAATTGGGGGATAGTCTGTGTTGGTACGTGTGAGAGAGATCCACCTTTCCAAGTTGTTGGGGTTCATCTCATACTTCTGAAGGTTTGAGGGTGCTGCCTGTTCCATACCCCCCCTACTCCTCATCTAGCCTTTTAGGGGTACAAACAATAGTAATTGGGGCCTAGTGTGGTTGTGTACGTGTGATATACATACACTTTTTTTGGATCATATTTTCTATTCCGCTATTTAATCAAAAACCTTTGGGGATCAGTTAAATTGGGGGATAGTCTGTGTTGGTACGTGTGAGAGAGATCCACCTTTCCAAGTTGTTGGGGTTCATCTCATACTTCTGAAGGTTTGAGGGTGCTGCCTGTTCCATACCCCCCCTACTCCTCATCTAGCCTTTTAGGGGTACAAACAATAGTAATTGGGGCCTAGTGTGGTTGTGTACGTGTGATATACATACACTTTTTTTGGATCATATTTTCTATTCCGCTATTTAATCAAAAACCTTTGGGGATCAGTTAAATTGGGGGATAGTCTGTGTTGGTACGTGTGAGAGAGATCCACCTTTCCAAGTTGTTGGGGTTCATCTCATACTTCTGAAGGTTTGAGGGTGCTGCCTGTTCCATACTCCCCCTACTCCTCATCTAGCCTTTTAGGGGTACAAACAATAGTAATTGGGGCCCAGTGTGGTTGTGTACATGTGATATACATACACTTTTTTTGGATCATATTTTCTATTCCGCTATTTAATCAAAAACCTTTGGGGATCAGTTAAATTGGGGGATAGTCTGTGTTGGTACGTGTGAGAGAGATCCACCTTTCCAAGTTGTTGGGGTTCATCTCATACTTCTGAAGGTTTGAGGGTGCTGCCTGTTCCATACTCCCCCTACTCCTCATCTAGCCTTTTAGGGGTACAAACAATAGTAATTGGGGCCCAGTGTGGTTGTGTACGTGTGATATACATACACTTTTTTTGGATCATATTTTCTATTCCGCTATTTAATCAAAAACCTTTGGGGATCAGTTAAATTGGGGGATAGTCTGTGTTGGTACGTGTGAGAGAGATCCACCTTTCCAAGTTGTTGGGGTTCATCTCATACTTCTGAAGGTTTGAGGGTGCTGCCTGTTCCATACTCCCCCTACTCCTAGCCTTTTAGGGGTACAAACAATAGTAATTGGGGCCTAGTGTGGTTGTGTACGTGTGATATACATACACTTTTTTTGGATCATATTTTCTATTCCGCTATTTAATCAAAAACCTTTGGGGATCAGTTAAATTGGGGGATAGTCTGTGTTGGTACGTGTGAGAGAGATCCACCTTTCCAAGTTGTTGGGGTTCATCTCATACTTCTGAAGGTTTGAGGGTGCTGCCTGTTCCATACTCCCCCTACTCCTCATCTAGCCTTTTAGGGGTACAAACAATAGTAATTGGGGCCCAGTGTGGTTGTGTACGTGTGATATACATACACTTTTTTTGGATCATATTTTCTATTCCGCTATTTAATCAAAAACCTTTGGGGATCAGTTAAATTGGGGGATAGTCTGTGTTGGTACGTGTGAGAGAGATCCACCTTTCCAAGTTGTTGGGGTTCATCTCATACTTCTGAAGGTTTGAGGGTGCTGCCTGTTCCATACTCCCCCTACTCCTCATCTAGCCTTTTAGGGGTACAAACAATAGTAATTGGGGCCCAGTGTGGTTGTGTACGTGTGATATACATACACTTTTTTTGGATCATATTTTCTATTCCGCTATTTAATCAAAAACCTTTGGGGATCAGTTAAATTGGGGGATAGTCTGTGTTGGTACGTGTGAGAGAGATCCACCTTTCCAAGTTGTTGGGGTTCATCTCATACTTCTGAAGGTTTGAGGGTGCTGCCTGTTCCATACCCCCCCTACTCCTCATCTAGCCTTTTAGGGGTACAAACAATAGTAATTGGGGCCTAGTGTGGTTGTGTACGTGTGATATACATACACTTTTTTTGGATCATATTTTCTATTCCGCTATTTAATCAAAAACCTTTGGGGATCAGTTAAATTGGGGGATAGTCTGTGTTGGTACGTGTGAGAGAGATCCACCTTTCCAAGTTGTTGGGGTTCATCTCATACTTCTGAAGGTTTGAGGGTGCTGCCTGTTCCATACCCCCCCTACTCCTCATCTTGCCTTTTAGGGGTACAAACAATAGTAATTGGGGCCTAGTGTGGTTGTGTACGTGTGATATACATACACTTTTTTTGGATCATATTTTCTATTCCGCTATTTAATCAAAAACCTTTGGGGATCAGTTAAATTGGGGGATAGTCTGTGTTGGTACGTGTGAGAGAGATCCACCTTTCCAAGTTGTTGGGGTTCATCTCATACTTCTGAAGGTTTGAGGGTGCTGCCTGTTCCATACCCCCCCTACTCCTCATCTAGCCTTTTAGGGGTACAAACAATAGTAATTGGGGCCTAGTGTGGTTGTGTACGTGTGATATACATACACTTTTTTTGGATCATATTTTCTATTCCGCTATTTAATCAAAAACCTTTGGGGATCAGTTAAATTGGGGGATAGTCTGTGTTGGTACGTGTGAGAGAGATCCACCTTTCCAAGTTGTTGGGGTTCATCTCATACTTCTGAAGGTTTGAGGGTGCTGCCTGTTCCATACTCCCCCTACTCCTCATCTAGCCTTTTAGGGGTACAAACAATAGTAATTGGGGCCCAGTGTGGTTGTGTACGTGTGATATACATACACTTTTTTTGGATCATATTTTCTATTCCGCTATTTAATCAAAAACCTTTGGGGATCAGTTAAATTGGGGGATAGTCTGTGTTGGTACGTGTGAGAGAGATCCACCTTTCCAAGTTGTTGGGGTTCATCTCATACTTCTGAAGGTTTGAGGGTGCTGCCTGTTCCATACTCCCCCTACTCCTCATCTAGCCTTTTAGGGGTACAAACAATAGTAATTGGGGCCCAGTGTGGTTGTGTACGTGTGATATACATACACTTTTTTTGGATCATATTTTCTATTCCGCTATTTAATCAAAAACCTTTGGGGATCAGTTAAATTGGGGGATAGTCTGTGTTGGTACGTGTGAGAGAGATCCACCTTTCCAAGTTGTTGGGGTTCATCTCATACTTCTGAAGGTTTGAGGGTGCTGCCTGTTCCATACTCCCCCTACTCCTAGCCTTTTAGGGGTACAAACAATAGTAATTGGGGCCTAGTGTGGTTGTGTACGTGTGATATACATACACTTTTTTTGGATCATATTTTCTATTCCGCTATTTAATCAAAAACCTTTGGGGATCAGTTAAATTGGGGGATAGTCTGTGTTGGTACGTGTGAGAGAGATCCACCTTTCCAAGTTGTTGGGGTTCATCTCATACTTCTGAAGGTTTGAGGGTGCTGCCTGTTCCATACCCCCCCTACTCCTCATCTAGCCTTTTAGGGGTACAAACAATAGTAATTGGGGCCTAGTGTGGTTGTGTACGTGTGATATACATACACTTTTTTTGGATCATATTTTCTATTCCGCTATTTAATCAAAAACCTTTGGGGATCAGTTAAATTGGGGGATAGTCTGTGTTGGTACGTGTGAGAGAGATCCACCTTTCCAAGTTGTTGGGGTTCATCTCATACTTCTGAAGGTTTGAGGGTGCTGCCTGTTCCATACCCCCCCTACTCCTCATCTAGCCTTTTAGGGGTACAAACAATAGTAATTGGGGCCTAGTGTGGTTGTGTACGTGTGATATACATACACTTTTTTTGGATCATATTTTCTATTCCGCTATTTAATCAAAAACCTTTGGGGATCAGTTAAATTGGGGGATAGTCTGTGTTGGTACGTGTGAGAGAGATCCACCTTTCCAAGTTGTTGGGGTTCATCTCATACTTCTGAAGGTTTGAGGGTGCTGCCTGTTCCATACTCCCCCTACTCCTCATCTAGCCTTTTAGGGGTACAAACAATAGTAATTGGGGCCTAGTGTGGTTGTGTACGTGTGATATACATACACTTTTTTTGGATCATATTTTCTATTCCGCTATTTAATCAAAAACCTTTGGGGATCAGTTAAATTGGGGGATAGTCTGTGTTGGTACGTGTGAGAGAGATCCACCTTTCCAAGTTTTTGGGGTTCATCTCATACTTCTGAAGATTTGAGGGTGCTGCCTGTTCCATACTCCTCCTCCTACTGCTCAACCATCTTTTTAGGGGTACAAACAATAGTAGTTGGGGCCTAGTGTGGTGGTGTACGTGCGAGATACATACACTTTCTTTTTGATCATATTTTCTATTCCGCTATTCAATTAAAACCTTTGGGGATCAATTCAATTGCGAGATAGTCTGTGTCGGTACGTGTGAGATCCACCTTTCCAAGTTGTTGGGGTTCATCTCATACTTCTGAAGATTTGAGGGTGCTGCCTGTTCCATACTCCTGCTCCTACTGCTCAACCATCCTTTTAGGGGTACAAACAATAGTAATTGGGGCCTAGTGTGGTTGTGTACGTGCGAGATACATACACTTTTTTTGATCATATTTCCTATTCCGCTATTCAATAAAAACCTTTGAGGATCAATTGAATTGCGGGATAGTCTGTGTCGGTACGTGTGAGATCCACCTTTCCAAGTTTTTGGGGTTCATCTCATACTTCTGAAGATTTGAGGGTGCTGCCTGTTCCATACTCCTCCTCCTACTCCTCATCCATCCTTTTAGGGGTACAAACAATAGTAATTGGGGCCTAGTGTGGTTGTGTACGTGCGAGATACATACACTTTTTTTGATCATATTTCCTATTCCGCTATTCAATAAAAACCTTTGAGGATCAATTGAATTGCGGGATAGTCTGTGTCGGTACGTGTGAGATCCACCTTTCCAAGTTTTTGGGGTTCATCTCATACTTCTGAAGATTTGAGGGTGCTGTCTGTTCCATACTCCTCCTACTCCTCATCCATCCTTTTAGGGGTAGAAACAATAGTAATTGGGGCCTAGTGTGGTTTTGTACGTGCGAGATACATACACTTTTTTGGATCATATTTCCTATTCCGCTATTCAATAAAAACCTTTCTAGGGCAAGATCTTAAATTACAGAAATATGAGGAGACTGTCAAATAAGGGCCGTGGCCTGGGTCGTGGTGCTGCTGGTAGAGCTCCTGTTGCAAGGAGAGGACGTGGTCGATCTGTGCCAGCTACACGCACAAGTGAAACACCTTCCTCAAGTGTGAGTAGGCGACAGAACCTGCATCAGTATTTGGTAGGGCATCAAACGCCCCTAGAAGTGATGAGGCCAGAACAAGTTGAGGCGATAGTAGATTGGTTTGCTGCTGACAGTGCCTCCAGTTCCTTCACATTGTCTCCCACCCAGTCTACTGCAGAAAGGTCAGAGTTGGCACCTGCAGCCAATGTCCAACCGTCTTTCACCTCACCCCCTTGCAAATCAGGCCAGCAGTCTGAGCCCCAAGCCATACAGCAGTCTCTTATTCTTTTTGAGGACTCTGTCAGCAGGGTTTCCCAGGGCCATCCACCTAGCCCTGCCCCAGAAGTGGAAGAGATTGAGTGCAGCGATGCCCAACCACTTATTTCTCAAGATGAGTACATGCAAGGATCATCGCAGCACGTCTCCGATGATGACGAAACGCAGGTGCCAACTGCTGCGGCGTTCAGCATTGTGGAGACCGACAAGGAGGGCAGGGGTGAAGACTGGGTGGAAGATGATGTGGAGGACGATGAGGTCCTCGACCCCACATGGAATGAACGTCATGCAGGTGACCTGAGTGGTTTGGAGGAAGAGGCGGTGGTCGCACAGAGCCACCAGCACAGCAGAAGAGGGAGCAGGGTGCAGAAGCGGAGCGGCCGTGCCCTAGACACTACGCCCGCTACTGCCCAACGCAGCAAGGGAACGAGCGCACCAAAGTCAGCTCAAAGGAGTTCTCTAGCGTGGAAGTTCTTTAGAAAATGTGCTGATGACAGGACACGAGTGGTTTGCACCCTGTGCAATCAGAGCTTGAAGCGAGGCATAAACCTTCTCAACCTGAGCACAACCTGCATGATCAGGCATCTAAGTGCAAAGCACGAGCTGCAGTGGAGTACACACCTTCAAAACCAAGAAACGTCTCTGGCTCATCCTGCTTCCTCTTCTGCTGCAGTCTCGGCCGCTCCAGCCACATCTGTAGTGATACCGGCACCTGCCACCCCGCAAACAGACGATCTGTCAGCAACACCACCACCTGGGTCACCAACAACCATCTCCACAATGTCCCGTGGAAGCGTTCAGCTTTCCATCTCCCAAACACTTGAGAGGAAGAGGAAGTACCCCCCTACCCACCCGCGATCCCTGGCCCTGAATGCCAGCATTTCAAAATTATTGGCCTTTGAAATGCTGTCATTCCATCTGGTGGAGACGCACAGTTTTAAAAACCTTATGTCGGTGGCTGTCCCACAGTACGTCGTGCCCAGCCGCCACTACTTTTCCAGGCAAGCCATCCCTTCCCTGCACAACCAAGTGGGGGAAAATATCAGGTGTGCACTGCGCAACGCCATCTGTGCCAAGGTCCACCTAACTACGGATACGTGGACCAGTAAGCACGGTCAGGGGCGTTATATCTCCCTAACGGCACACTGGGTAAATGCAGTGGCGGATGGGCCTGAGGCGGATAGCAATTTGGCGCATGTCCTTCCACCACCGAGGATTGCAGGGCGCTTCAGTTTGCCTCCTGTTCCTAACTCCTCCTACTCCGCTTCCTCATCCTCTACCGCCTCCTCATCCGGACAGCGTAACACCTTCACCACCAACTTCAGCACGGCCAGGGGTAAACGACAGCAGGCAGTTTTACAACTTGCCTGTTTGGGGGACAAACCACACACCGCGCAGGAGTTGTGGAGGAGCATGGAACAGCAGACAAATGAGTGGTTGCTGCCAGCGAGCCTCAAGCCCGGCCTGGTGGTGTGCGATAACGGGCGAAATCTCATAGCAGCTCTGGGCCTAGCCGGTTTGACGCACATCCCTTGCCTGGCGCATGTGCTGAATTTGGTGGTGCAGAGGTTCCTTAAAAACTACCCCGATATGTCAGAGCTGCTGCAGAAAGTGCGGGCCGTTTGTGCGCACTTTCGGCGTTCTCACCCTGCTGCTGCTCGCCTGGCAGCGCTGCAGCGTAACTTCGGCCTTCCCGCTCACCGCCTCATATGTGACGTGCCCACAAGGTGGAACTCCACCTTGCACATGCTGGAAAGACTGTGCGAGCAGCAGCAGGCCATAGTGGAGTTTCAGCTGCAGCACGCACGCGTGAGTCGCTCTGCGGAACAGCACCACTTCACCACCAATAACTGGGCCTCCATGCGAGACCTGTGTGCCTTGTTGCGCTGTTTTGAGTACTCCACCAACATGGCCAGTGGCAATGACGCCGTTCTCAGCTTAACTATCCCACTTCTATGCCTCCTTGAAAAAACAATTCGGGCGATGATGGAAGAGGATGTGGCACAGGATGAGGAGGAGGAGGAGGATGAAGAGGTAACATTTCCAAGGCTTTCAGGGCAGTCATTCGCAAGGGGCTCCGAGGGTGGGTTCCTGCACACGCAAACGCCAGGGACGCAATTGTCCAGCAGGGGCACAGTTCTGGAGGATGAGGAGGATGAGGAGGAGGAGGAGCTGGAGGAGGAGATGGAACCATGTTCACAGCAGGGTGGCACCCAGGCCAGCTCATGGCCATCACTGGTGCGTGGCTGGGGGGATACAGAGGACACGGACGATACACCTCCGACAGAGGACAGCCTTTCGTCGCCTCTGGGCAGCCTGGCACACATGAGCGATTACATGCTGCAGTGTCTCCACAACGACCGCCGAGTTGCCCACATTCTAACTTGTGCTGATTACTGGGTGGCCACGCTGCTGGATCCCCGTTACAAGGACAACGTACCGTCCTTAATTCACTCACTGGAGCGCGATCGCAAGATGCGCGAGTACAAGCGCACGCTGGTAGACGCCATGCTGCTGGCATTCCCATCTGACAGCGGGGCCACAGTGGAAGCACAAGGCAGAGGAGGAGGAGGAGGAGGTCGCCAACGCAACCAGGGCACCGCCAGCACCTCAGAAGGCAGGGTTAGCATGGCCGAAATGTGGAAAAGCTTTGTCAGCACGCCACAACAAACAGCAGCACCAGCAGCTCAGATGGAACGTCTTAGCAGGAGGCAGCATTTTACCAACATGGTGGAGCAGTATGTGTGCACACGCCTACATGTAGTGAATGACGGGTCTGCCCCCTTCAACTTCTGGGTCTCCAAATTGGGCACATGGCCTGAGCTTGCCCTTTACGCCTTGGAGGTGCTGGCGTGCCCTGCAGCCAGTGTATTATCTGAACGGGTATTTAGCACGGCTGGGGGCGTTATAACAGACAAGCGCAGCCGCCTGTCCAGAGACAATGTGGACAAGCTCACGTTCATTAAAATAAACCAGGCATGGATCCCACGGGACTTTTCCGTACCTTATGCAGAATAGCAATGGATACCGACCTTACCCACCCATTGTTCCATTTTTGCTCTTTCTCACTCTTTTGGGGTGTACCCTCATTTAAAATTTTTGAAAAGAAGCAGTGTTGGCTACCTCGTCCTCCTCCTCAGGGCCAGATTAATGTAGGGGCTATTGGAGCTGCAGCTCCAGGCCCCTACCTTTTATATAGGCCCCGGGTTGGCCATATTCACTGTTACCGCTCTTCTGTCACTTGTAAACACAGAAGTCTGGCTTCTATGCTCGCTTCCCCAGGCAGCACCCTCAGAACCTCCCCACACAGCGTGAAGGCCGGACAAGGAGGGACAGTTGGCGATGCATGGATGTGTTTATGGGCTTCAGAGACAGCATCCCATGTTGAATTAGGCATGCATGGCTGCACCCTTCCTCCTCTGGGTGCATGGCAAGGCACGGCCCTTAAGGCCCTTCAAAATCCTCAGCACCAAGCCCATGATGCTGTTAATCCGGCCCTGGTCCTCCTCCACCGCCGCTTCCACCTACACCGCCCATAGGTGTGCGCAGCCTATTGCATTAAGGTGTGCACCCCAAAGTTGAAATACACATGCATGTGTTTGCCAGCAGGGAGAGTAATGTATCGGGGCCATGTACCTGTAGGCAAGGAGAAATAGAGCAGAGCAGGTCCCAGGGAGATCTTTCCCATCTCCTCACTGGCAATGCTATGTGCCCTAGGTGATTAGGGTGTGCCCAGGCACACCCAGCACACCCTGTGCGCACGCCTATGTCACCGCCACATCCACCACCACCTCAACCTCCCTCCTACTCCATATGGGCCTCGTCCTTCAGAGATGAAGAAGAACATTGTTTTATTTTTCTGTTTTTTTTTGTTGTTTTAAGTTATTTCCCTATCCACATTTGTTTGCAGAGCACTTGCCATGCTCTTAATTACGTTTTGCTGCCATTTGCAGCACTCTAGCCCTTTCCTTTGGTGTTTTAGAGCCATTTTAGTGCCTTAAAGTTCGGGTCCCCATTGACTTCAATGGGGTTCGGTGTCCGGGAAAAGTTCGGTAAAAGTCCGGGACACGGACCCGGACTTTTTTTTAAAGTTCGGCCGAACCCGTCGAACACGGACATCTAGGTGTCCGCTCAACCCTATTCACAATCTCCATCCCTTTCCTAGCCAAGTCTGCAGTCACTGACAGCCTTTTGTGCAAGACATATACTGAATTTGTGCGCGGTCCTTGATGATGTCAAGAGCTGCAGTTGAAGCCCATTAAACCTCATATTGGACTTCCATTGATCTAAGCATCCAAACTGTGGCCCAGAACTGGATGTGGCCCTTTGCCTTTGCTTGCCTATATATTTGCCCTTGGGGCACTATTCCTCCCACTGATATGAGACACTACTTCACCCACTGACACCAACAATGGGACATAATTCCTGTCACTGACATCAACAATGGGGCACTATTTCTACTACTGACACTACTGATGGGACATTATTCCTAACCCTATTTAAAAAGATACATTGCTTACTCCCACTCAAGCCAGGATAATTTCTACTCCCAGTGGTCACAGCCCCCCCCCCCCCCCCCAAAGTCTAAAGGACAGTAAAATTGTCCTTTGCTTAGAAAGTTTAGAGACCCCTGATCTAAGCCATGCAGTCTTATTAAATTTACATTTGCTGAGGCCAAGGAGAGGGCTTTGGCAAGCTTGTCTTCTAAAGTATGTTTGTCCCTCCAAAACATTTACTGCCCGGTTGCATCAGATGTCCAACCAGGAGCGCATCCTGGCTCAGCAAGCCATGTGTCAAAGAAAAACTCTGATAATGTCACTGTTCTTCAAACCAATTTGTTCAGACCACACAATCCAGATTGTTACGTCCCACTTATCTTAGCATTCCTCTCAACATGTTTTGCCCTTACAGATTTTTTCATAGAAGAAACATGTTGGAGTGGGGTGGTATGACAGTCGGAATGTGGATTTTTTGACCTGGATAAGTTGAATTTAAGCACAGTGATGTCATCAGAGGGCCATCCTATCTTCATTCTTTGACAAGGGTCATTCTGGTGAGTTTTATTAAAAAAAAAAAAATGACATTGTTTTTACAAAGAAACATTACCAATTCTAATTTAGCAGAATATACCTCTTAGAAAATAATCTAATTGAGGATTTTCAGTCATAGTATCTAACCTCCTTCTTACTCTCTTTTCTCCGGTACTAATCAATACTTCTTCTTAATGAGCAACCTCACAAGTCAATTAAGAAGTGCCTATAGCCTTTGTTTTCAACAGATAATGCCAAATGGAATGCATATACTTTTCTGTAAGATGTTATTTCTTAATCTCTAGTGTCTACTTTCATTCTGGTAATCAATAAAAAGAAATATAAATAGATCAATGGATTATTTAAAGCAGGGTATCAGAGCATGGGCCCCAGTTCCTACAGGCATCAGCTGGCATAACCTATTTGCCCTCACACAACTCTTACGTCATCTTCCTCTGAGTGGTATGGAATTAGAACCCCTATCAGGGTTTTTATTTGTCCTCTCTATTTGTCCTGGTCACCATTGTCGGGGAGGGAAAATCCAACATTTTGAGTTGTCAACAGACAAAAATATTTACTTAACCCTTGGAAAATTTCTTCTCACTTTGGAGGGATTTCCTTTCACTTTGTGTTGTGTCTAAAGAAAGCGAAGGTGAAATTCCTTGAAAAAATGGCAGGAATTTAACCATTCCCTACTCTGGCCAAATAAAAAAACAAAAAGGCTTTGGATTGATTGCAGGCACTGCTGAAGCTTTTTTGCACATTATTAACCACTTGCCGACCGCTCACTCAAGCTCTACTGCGGCAAAGTGGTTAGTTTCCGTCCAGCGATGTAGACCTACGTCGCTGGACTCCTCCCCTTGTGTGACTGAATACAGCGGGAGTCAGGCCAGGGGAGGAGCGGCGGTGATCACCGCCGCTCTTCCCCGATCGTCGGGGAATCGAGTTTGGAGACCCGCCCACTTGTGTAAACAAAGCAGGCGGATCTCCTAAGTGACAGACAGTGACAGATTGCAGGGTTCAGCATAGCTGAACCTGCGATCTGTCCCTGTGTCACTCAGTCACTCAGTCACTCAGTCACTCAGTGTCACTCAGTCACCTCCCCCCACACACGTTAGTAAGCACCAGGCATACATTAACCCCTCCATCTCCAATAAAAATTAACCCCTTCCCTGCCAGTGTCATTTTTACAGTAACAGTGCATATGTATAGTTACTGGTACCCCCAAAAGTGTCAAAAATGTCATTCAAGGGTCCGATCTGTCCGCCGCAATGTCGCAGTTCCGCAAAAAAATTCGCAGATCGCCGCCATTACTCGTTAAAAAAAAAACACCAAAAATGACAGAAATCTGTCCCTTAGTTAGTAAACGCAATAACTTTTTCGCAAACCAATCAAAATATGCTTATTGTGATTTTTTTTTACCAAACATAGGTAGCAGAAAACAAATTGACCAAAAATTTTAAAAAAATTAGATTTTTACATTTTTTTGGGGGGAATTTCATATAAAAAATGTGAAAAATATTGTTATTTTTTCAAAATTTATGCTGTTTTTTTGTTTATAGCGCAAAAAGTAAAAATCGCAGAGGTGATCAAATACCACCAAAAGAAAGCTCTGTTTGTGGGAAAAAAAGGACGTAAATTTCCTTTGGGTACAACGTCGCACTACCGCGCAATTGTCAGTTAAATTCGCACAGTGCCGAATCGCAAAAAGTGGCCTGGACGTAAGACAGCTAAATCCTCTGGTGGTAAAGTGGTTAATGCTAAATTTTTTGTTCTTTCTTTTTTTTTTACAAAATTATAGGTATTTGTGAAATAGTGTAGCCCACAGATCTAAGGGCTTATATGATGTACACTTTAGATCACCCTGTATATAGTTGACTGGTAACATCTATTAGCTGTCCTTGTCTGTCTCTCCTGTTTTTCTGAAAGACTTTATTTCATCAAGAAAAGGCTTTCCTTCATGCAGCTGATAGAGCAGTATCCACAAAGCATTCTTGTGTTACATCCCTAATCTTAACTTAAGAGGTTTACTGAAAATAATTCACACTTTACACCATTTTTAGCCTTTTTCTGATAAAAAACATGAGGGCTTATTTTTATCTGATCACCACGGATTGCTCCTGATAAGGTTTCACTTGAGTAGGTGCAATTTTGTACATTTTATTTGTTATTATTGTATGGAGAAAATGTGTTTGCTTTCAGCTCAGATACCACTGCACTGCTTGCCTAATCTTGAAAAGCAAGTTAAGGCAGATATAAAGGACTCCTATTTAATCCAGTATAAATTCATTACATTTATTTAATACTTAAATATATTTTAAACTGTATCTCAAAGTATATTTATAATAGCCTCCGGCTATTTCCTGCTCTTAGTCTTCAGTATTCTGACTGGGGAAGAGGCAGCTCCATAAGCCAATTGGTTGTGCAATGCTATAAACCCTAACAAATAGACTTTGCTTATTGGAGGAGATCTCATCACTAAGCTGCCATTTCTCCTCTGTCCAATCACAGGCCTGACCAGACTATTTTGCTTTGGCTGGAATGAAGAAATGTAAATGGTCAGGACACAAATATGTATTTAAACTGTTTAGTTAACTGTTTTCTTACATTTAACCACTTCAATACCGGGCACTTTCACCCTCTTTCTGCCCAGGCCAATTTTCAGCTTTCAGTGCTGTCCCACTTTGAATGACAATAGCGTAACACTGTACCTATAAAAAAAAGTTCACACAAATTGAACATTTATTTCATTATATTTATTTACCACTGTGTTTTTTATTTTTTTATGAATAAACAAAAAAATACCAAAAATTGTGAAAAAAGCCTAGTTTTTTTTAGTTTCAGTTATAACATTTTGCAAATAAATAATCTTACTTTATAAATTTAGGCCCAACTGTATTCTGCTACATTTCTTTAGTGAAAAAAAAACCCCAAATCAGTGTTTATTATTCAGTCATTTATGTAGGAAAGTCCACAAATTATAGTATATATATATATATATATATATATATATATATATATATATATATATATACAGTATATATATCAATATGAAAACTGATCAATCCTAATACAACAAATACCCCCAAATGACCCCTTTTTTTGGAAACTAGACAGCCCGAGTTATTTAGTAAGAGGCATGGTGAGTTTTTTTTGAAGTTGTAATGTTGTAATGTTTTATTAGATTTATTTTGTCAATTGTTTTTACAATTTTTTTTTTGTAACACACTGTGACCAAAGCAATACAATGTTACCATAGAAACACTGTACTACTCTGAGGAAGTGATCAGGATTTTTTTTTACACATTTTGAATTTTACTGTTATAAGGCAACAATTTTTACTAAATGAAATTGATTCATTCAGTGTTTACTATTGTGGTTAGCTGTGATTGGCCACAGCTAATCACATGGTACAGATGGGCTGTGATTGACCCTGTCTGTAGCATGTGATCACTGTGATTAATCCTACAGATCAATACAATAGTACACAATGATGGCATAATAAAAGCCATCTATTTTATACAACTGTCATGTGATCTGCTGTGATTGGTGACAGCAATCACATGATACTGGCAGCGGCATGTATACTGACTAGTCATCTGCTGTGCAAAGTGGTT
>NC_138770.1:588611949-588749449 GCF_965119305.1 Pelophylax lessonae
TGTGTGGTATAAATTCTGTGTGAACTTACAATAAAGTAAATTTCAGTTTGCACCTAAGCTAATGTCGTCTAGTTCTGGGGTGCAATTCTCAGCAATAACACCTGGTTCCTGGTTCCAAAGTGGAGGATTAACTCCACTTTGGAACCAGTGGAAATTAACAGGATGGGTGCCAGGCGGCCCGTCACAATATATATTTCCCAATATTGTTACCAGCCTCCTCTTTTCCACTCTTTATCATTATCTTATCAGTTTACATAAACTTGTAGTATGTGCTCCAAAGACAGCTTGGGTGGTGCCTGTGGTTGGATGGATGCATATATACAAATGACTGCCTTTTTAAGTCCATGGCCAAATTAAAGTATATATAAAAAGCCAAAAGATTTTTTTTTTTTTAGTTTGGATAGAGTACAGAATAGTTATACATTTGTCAGTTTGTTTACATTTTTTAAAATACTTTCTCTCTATGGTCTGAAGGTTTTAAAACAAGCTTGCAGCTGCAGTCGTGAGCTTGTTTTTGTTTTCATCAGCTGGCTACCAGCTTTAGTGTAAAAGCCATCTGAATAGCTAATCAGTAGTGTCATGTAACATACATTTTTGAATTTCCTCTGCTGCGTATAAAGCCAAAAGTGCTCATCTCTGAGCATCACCAGCTACTGTTATTGGGGAAACAGCTAATCAAGCATAATCTGGGCTTGATTAGCTGCAGTAGAGAACAGAGGAGAAGGAAGATCTGTCACCAACCTAATGCTATCATGTATTGCTTGTGAAAGCAATAAAGTAAAATTTAAAAAAATGTTAAAAAAAATTATAATAAAACTAATAAAAGTAACAAAAAAATGTTTAAAGCAACCATGTCACCATGCAAACACTCACAAATGCAAACATATTGCTGGCACATGTATGTAACTGTGCCACACGATTGTGCAACGTGTGATATATCGCTGCAAACATTAGAGTGAGAGCAATATATTTAGCATCATTCATGGTTTACTTTAAGCTGATTCTAAATCCATTTAAAGCACTGACTAATAAAAATGCTGGATATTGTAATTTTTCACCAATTTGCAGGTGCAAGCAATTTTGAGGCTTGGTATCTATTTACTCAACGCTATCTAATTTTTTATTTTGTACAAAAATGGTTTCAGGATTCTGCAGGAACCATGAATAGTGGTAATCCGTGACAAAGGATCGTAACTTTCATACCTTCGTTTTTTTTTTTTCTACAAATAATCATTGTGTAAAATGCAAAGCGTATTTTCTGGGTTTACCTAATTTCCTACAAAACATGTAATCTCCTTGCTTCAAATCACCTTTGCTACATGTCTACAACAGCCAGAATGAACTTCATGACCTTAAATGTCTTCTCAATTACCTTTCTGTATTACAGTGTATATTGTTTCACCCCTAGATATTAGACCGTATGTTAAGAGTGGTAATATTCTGCTCCACTCTTTAACACTCTTGTTCTTTATGCTTAGGGGCGCTAACATCAAACCCATAGCACCATTGTAAAATCATATCTACTTATCCATCCTAAAGCTGTCAGTAGCAAGATGCAAAGCATGACCTGCGGTTTCTTGGATAGCTTAGTGACATTTACTAAAGCCGCCCCAGAGCTAAGCATAAAGAAATATAAAAGCGTTTCTTCCTCTTGAAAGGAGACCTATAATCTCTTCTAAATCAAACAGTAACTCAAATATATTGTAGGACTTTTTTTTAGAAAGTATGTTCTAAAATATGACATATACCACCTTGGTATTTTTTGTTGTAGGGGGACTAGGAAGAATTGTGAAAAAACATTTGAAAGAAAAATATCTTTACACAAACATGATTTCAACTGCACTTGGTTGGATGATTGAAGTGAACACTGTTTCATTTCTTTAACTTTGCAAAGTTAACATTCCCCTGTCCTTCAGCAAATTGTCTTTGAGTAACTGGGGGTAAACTATTTATATAACCTTTCAGCATTTTTTTTTAATTACTACCCACTCTTCAAAAATCTATAAATACAGTAATTAGTTAAATTCACTATATATTGCACCATCACTTCCACTACCAGGAATGCCATAATTATTTAGTACACATGCCACCCATTTCAAAAATAAGTAATCACTCGCTTTATTTTTTTCCAGGCTAACTGACCATGCATTATCACTGGATCAATATAGAAACAATTAACTTCGGACAAGACAAAAGCAGTAGCATTTACACTGTATTAGTTGCTTCTCTTCTCTGCTTTTCATTTCACTATTGCAAAGCATTTGGCAGACTGGTTACCAAAAACTAAAGAAAGGTACAGGCTTTGAGTTAAACTGAAATCATATTAACTTTTTCAGCAAAAACAACCCCACCATTCCTGACACATACTATAATAAAAAATGCAGACTTCTGATTAGATGCCATATTATAACAGCCGGAGGATCTGCAAGGCTACAGTTTTGTTTACAGGGCTTTCACTGAGGCAGTTGGGCGCAGCACTGTACAAGTATAAGGCAGCTGCACTGACTTCTATAGGTTGCCCATGCATCAACTAATAGATGGATCAATGGGCAGCCCAGATAAATCTATGCAGCTGCCTTGAACTTTTATAGTATGCACCCAGCTGGCGTAGGGAAAACTGTATAAAACCATATTCATAGAGCAAGCTTCTGTGGGTCTGTTGCCAACATAGAAGCATCTGATTAGAGGCCTGTTTTTTTTTTTTTTTTTTAATTATAATAAGTGCTGCAAAGTAGGAGGGGAGGCCTTTCCAGAAAAAGTTTGTTTTATGACATAATAATAGTAAGTACTACATGGAGAGTCAGTGAAGTGAAAAGTACAGTATATGAATTCATGCAATCATATCGGTGTGGGCTATTGTGTATTGTGCTATGACATACATATGTGTGTATATATATATATATATATATATATATATATATATATATATATATATACATACATACACACACATACATACACACTATATAGTTAAAATTATTGGGACACCTGCCTTTACACACAATGAACTTTAATGGCATCCCAGTCTTAGTCGGTAGGGTTCAACATTGATTTGGCCCAACCTTTGCAGCTCTAACAGCTTCAACTCCTCTGGGAAGGCTGTCTACAAGGTTTAGGAGTGTGTCTATAGGAATATTTGGGTAGGAACTTGACTGGCCTGCAAAGGGTCCTGACCTCAACCTGATAGAACACCTTTGGGATGAATTAGAGTGGAGACTGCGAGCCTGGTTTTCTCATCCAACATCAGTGCCTGACCACACAAATGCACTCCTGGAAGAATGGACAAACATTCTCATAGACACACTCCTAAAGCTTGCGGACAGCCTTCCCAGAGGAGTTGAAGCTGTTATAGATGCAAAGGAATGGCCAAGTCAATATTGAACCCTACGGACTAAGACAGGGATGCCATCAAATTTCATGTGTGTGTAAATGCAGGTGTCCCAATACTTTTGACAATAGAGTATATATATATATATATATATATATATATATATATATATATATATATATATATTGGGTAAAATGGGGGTTTACACCAGATTCTGTAGTTAGTGACCACACAAACGGCACAGGTGTGTGCTGGCTTCATATGAGATTGAGAGCCAGAGATAGAGCTCAGAGCCCCAGCCCCTTGAGGAGGTCAGTGTGTGAGGGGAGCAGTGAGAGCAGGGTCCAAGCCTGACAGAAAGTCTATGAGGGACAGAGCAGCTAGGAAGCTGTAGACAGAGACCATAAGTGACAGAACACATAGGAAGCTGTAAAGAAGATGCAGAGCTGAGGTGCAGCGTCTGTGCATAAACACTGTGACGTGTTTCATGGTCAGGGGGACCAAAAAGGCACTAAAGTTTAGGAAGAACCCTGAAAAGGGAATTGAAGCAGTAAAGCTGCCACAAGAAAGCCAGGAGGCTGATTGCTATGTTTTTGCAGTGATGGGGAGAACCCCCCTGTGTGGGAAGACATATCTGTGTGAAGTTTTGATGTTCTTTTAAATCAAAGTGAGCAGACAAGCCATGAAAACTATATCTGGCGGGGAGTAAACTCACTGTTTTGGCACTACCATTGAACTAAGAAACCCGGACATGTCACAATATATATATACAGTATCTATGTTTATTATGACACGGTGATACAATTTTGTACGTATAGCTATTATGTTCATTTTCTTACCCTACTATATGCAATTGATGTTTATGGATATTATGATGTTTATATTATGTGTTTGATGTTTTTTTATACTGGAACAATTTTAAAAAATATTGAAAGTAAAATACATAAATAAATCTCACAAGAATTACCTTTAGCACAGCATGAATCTTACTGCAAAATTAGAGATCCTCAAGTTTTCTAAAATCTTACCAGAAGTCCTCTGGCATCAACCACCCCAAGGCTCCACAAGCAGAATTTGGTGTCATTTTTTTTTTTATTTCCAATGTGTGATTTTTTTTTATGTGTAATACCTTTTAGTATTACAAATATTGAATACAGGGCTGTCTCATCCTTACATTGGGTTTGCATTGAGCAATGTACTACTAAGCAGGTGGTAATAATGAGCCATTAGGACCACACTAGCCACTGCAGACTACATGATGTGACCCAAAAGTTGTCCCACCCTAAGGCAGTGACATTTATCAATAAGCAAGTGGGAACAGTAGCTGTTAGAAAATTAAACTTCAATACTGGGGCTTCCAGCTCCAGCTAACGACAAAAAAAAATCACAAGTGGGCATAATCTGTTGTTAGCTTAAGTTACTCATAAATTTTGTCTTGACTAAAGTTTCTCTTTAAATATGCCCTTAGTTGTGATTTTATGGCTTGTTGCTATGCTCAGCAGAACACTGGCCTTTGCATAGAAAATAACACTACATAAAAAATTACAGCACACGCTACTGGTTCTAATTATAAGCCATAATTATTTCTAGACACACTGCTTTACTACAGCTCATTGATTTAACACAGATGTTTAGTCATCACCAGTTATAACAAGTTGGATGAATGAACTCTGGTTTATTTAGACGTGTTAATGACATTTTTAGAACCAATGCTGACCATGGGCATTAGACTGTGGTCAGACATTTAAAAGCTGTCTGACAATCAGATATACTGTATTATTTTTCACAGGATTTTACCATAGCCAAAATTTTACAGTCCTACAGATAGTAAGAAAGCATGTACAGTGCTCAGCATAAATGAGTACGCCTCTTTTGAGAAGTAAGATTTTAATAACTCAATGAACAATTTCAAAAATTTTGAAAAACTGAGTTTTATAGAATATTTGTTTAGCTCATTATATGAAAGTAAGGTTAATAATACAACCTAGATTACAATATCTTCAACTCAAATTAATTGATGCAAAAATGAATAAACCCACAACAAAAACGACTACATCTAGTATTTTGTATGATTTCCATGATTTGTACGGACAACACCAAGTCTTCTAGGCATGGAATTAACAAGTTGTAGCAATATTGCAACATCTATCTTTTAGCATTCTTCAAGAATTACCTCTTTTACAGCCTGGATGCTGGATGGAGAGATATGCTCAACTTGTCTCTTTAGAATTACCCATAGGTGTTTGATTGGGTTCAGGAAAGGAGACTAACTTGGGCACTGAATCACTTTCACCCTGTTCTTCTATAGAAAGGCAACAGTGGCCTTAGATGTGTGTTTTGGATTATTTTCATGTTGGAAAAGTGCACGACTACCAGGGCATGGAGTGATGGTAGTATCTTATCTTTTAATAAAGAGCGGTACATCTGTGAATTTATGATTCAATCAATGAAATGCAGCTCCCTGACACCAGCAGCACTCATGCAGCCCCACAGAAGGACACTGCCACCACCCTGTTTTACTGTAGGCACCATGCATTTTTGTTTGTACTCTTAACCTTTGTGACGCCATATAATTTTGAAGCCATCAGTTCCAAAAACATTTATCTTGGTCTCATCTCTCCAGAGTATAAAGTCCTAGTAGTCTTCTTCTTTTTCAGCATGGGCCAAAGCAAATTCTAGGTGGGCTCCTTTGTGCATAGGCTTTAGGAGAGGCTTCGTTCGTGGACAACACCCATGCATGCCATTCCTTTGCAGTGTTTGCCATATTGTGTCACAGGAAACAATCACCCCAGTTTGGTTTTCTACTTCTTTAGCTAACTGCAGTGTATTTGCATGACGATTTTCTTCAAACCTTCTCATCAGGAGACGCTCCTGTCAAGGTGTTAACTTCCGTGGATGGCCTGGACGTATGACATCTGTGAGATGGTTGCAGTTCCATCTTTGTATCACTTTTGCTACAGTATTTTGACTGATAAGTAATGCTTTGCTGATCTTCTTGTAGCCTTCACCTTTCTTGTATAAAGAAATTATTTTCTTTCTCAGGCCTTGTGACATTTCTCTTCCATGTGGTGCCATTGTTGACAGCATGAAATGGGAAGTGCTTTTCTTTGTTAAATAACCCCCTTTTTAAAATCAACTGTCTGCTGGACACCGGTCTAATGAATAATTAGACTTACCTGTAATTGAATTCTTGTCAATTAGGATTTTTTTGTCTAAAATGTAGCTTTTCTCCTAAGACTTTCATTGAGGTGTATTCATTTTTGCAACATAGTTTGAATGAATTTGTTAGAAAAAATACTTTTTTGTGTGTGCAAATTGACAAATCTTGGTTGCAATCAATGGCCTGTATTTGTGGGAATATTTTGTAGAATAGTGTCCCATAGAAAATGTTGATTCTGAAAGGAAAGCTGACTAATCTGTAGCACTGTATAAACCATATATGCCGACAATTGCAGATTTGCCAGGATAGCCATGAAATTTGGCCTTCTGTCCTGCTCTGTCTGTGTCCCAGGCCAATAAATGTTATTGTTTGAAAGCAATACTGACAATAACTTGCCAGAAGAGTTGATGAGCAGTTCCTCTCTGTGGCAACCAAAAAGTAAGCTCACATTTAATTTTCCCTAGTACACTAGTAGATACTAAGATGTAGATTGGCCATACCATAGGAGATAATGGTTCATGTAACTTCCCAAAAAACATAAGTTTAGCTAACTACACTAGTAAGTGATTTTCCCATAACTGACAATTGTCCAGATTTACTGCCACAATCCCTACTTCACTGGCCTCAGCATTGATCCGCCTATTTGAGCCCCTATTATGAAAACGTTTTATTCAAATGTAACTTTTTTTAAATTCTTTTTTTTTTTTTACAAAATCAGAGTCTGTATACATAAATTACATGATATTAAAGACTGTTGACAATGCAGATCCAGAAAAGTTTAGGGCACAGGACACACTGGGATAACAGGTTTATATAAATATTAAACTAAGTCTCTATTGCATTATAGAAGTATCTAAGTACATTCAAACAGTCATTTATGACAAAAGGAAAGGAAATGCAAAATTATAGTTCTGTTCCAGAAAGCCACAGTCTAGGGCCATGTAAATAGATGGGAGGAAAACTGTAATCAAGACACTGAAGATTTTTTAAGGGGAGAGTAAAAGTTAGGGGGTAAGGACACAATGGACATTGGGTGAAAACAGATGCAAGAAAACGAGGCGTTAATAAGGGGAGAGATAGAACAGAAAGAAGAGTCAGAGGTTCTCTGGATACATGGGTTGGAGAGGGGGGCACATTCGCATATTGGGCTTCAGAAGTTATTTACCTTTATGGGAGAACATTACCATATTACGATGCAACCATTTTTTTCAATAGCTTTCATGTTTGTATTGAGATATAAGGATTATATCCTCCATTGCATTCAATTCTTCAACTTTCATTATCTACTGTGGAATGAAAGGGGGACTAGGATCTCTCCATCTGAGTGCAATGCAAGACTTGGTGGCATTACGAAGATGGGGTAGGACTGATTTCCTCCAAGTTTTTGCTGGAATTTCCGAGACGGGGAAAAGACAAAAGGCGAGGTCCTCTGGGAGAGTAACATTAGTGAATTTTTGAGAGATCGTTTGTACCTATTTTCAGAAGTCTGTCAATGTTAGGCAGGACTGGACTATACAATGTTGTCAAAAGTATTGGGACACTTGCCTTTATACCCACATGACTCTTCTGGGAAGGCTGTCCAAAAGGTTTAGGAGTTGTTTCTATGGGAATATTTGACCATTCTTCCAAAAGCACATTTGTGAGGTCAGGCACTGATTTGGATGAGAAGGCCTGGCTCGTAGTCTCCACTCAAATTCATCCCAAAGATGTTCTATCATATCAGGTTAAGGTCAGGACTCTAGGCATGCCAGTTAAGTTCCTACACCCCAAACTCGCTCATCCGTGTCATTATGGACCTTGGCCTTCACAGATTCCTGATAGGGAGCTCAAAATTGTTTAATCTGCAGAGTCTTCCAAAAACTCAATTTATAAGGGCCTGAGTGTTAAAGTGGCTAGAGATGGCCAATGGGCAGAGTCAAGGAAATGAGATGCTTGTAAACACTGGGACTCTAAAGAGGACCGAAAGAGCCCATTCAGTAGCCCCCAGAAGAAATGTGGGTTTCCCAGTATAGGGTACAAGGGGGAATGTTCTGGAGACAGAGTAGTGATGAAGAACATAAGCGAGTACTCTCTCAGTGTAAGACCTACCTCTAGGTGAGATTTGATCAAAGACAGTAAGTGAGAGAATCAGCAAGGAGCTCTTTGTATAGGTATAAAATATTGAGCTTGCTTATTTATCAGCCATAGTTTAAAATCGGTATGTTGACACCAGTCCACTATAAACTTTTTCATCATATTTTTCCTCATTTGCTTTTAAGTTCAAATATGACTTAAGGCAAAACTAGTGGGGACAGATTATAACCTCTATCAGGTTTTCATTGTTTTCTGTGTCCCCACTAAGACCTGGGATCCATTATCACTGGAATAGAGAGTGAAAGGAAATCCACAATTTTGTCTCTAGTAGTAGAGGAGAGGGAATTTATTTCGATAGGGACACGTTTTCTGGTGACAACTGTCACAGGCAGAAATTCCAAATTCCATTTCCTTTACAAAGATTTCTACATAACTTCTGTTGTGTTCATGTCTTTTGAGATGTCCCACAAAATCCATAACACCTGTCATTTGAGTGGCAACAGGGTGCCAAGTGCTGAAATGCTCTTTGCATTCAAACACTTGACATTGAAAAAATGATGGTACTATCAGATGGAGTAAACTCTGGCTGACAATAGAAGTTTAGCCCCAGCCCAACATCTTGAGTAGAGAATGGCAGCAGGTGATCAGGTGAGTAACCACTTACAATTAATGTAGGGGCGTTAAATATCAATTCCACCAAAACAGAGGCTTGAAAATCAATGCTACTGACCACCAACTGAATGGCGCCCTAATTCACAAAGCATGTCTTAATGCATGGCAATGCACCTTAACATCTACAGAGTGTAGTAACCTTTATTGACTAATACCCAAAATGGTGTAGTGCAACTCTTCTAAAAACACTAAATCTTAAATGTTTGTGCCATGTATCAGCAACCTCAAAAACCATGTACATAAACATATATATCACACTCTAACAAAATGTGCAAAAAAGAAAACAAAGAATGTTTAGAAATTCATTCTCTCTGCACCATGCACAAATCCTCCAAAAAATATTTATATATATGATAACAGTCCAACAAATGTCCAAATATGCATAACATTGTGATGAATTAGAAAGTTTAATCCTGCTTCAATCAACGAAATTGACCACTGTGTCCAAACTGAAATAAGTGAATCCACCACTGATGCAGAATGGCCTCTCACCTCACTGGCACGAACCCTGCTTTACCAGTAGGTCACACTACACAATTTTCCCTCTCAGGTGATGGTGATAACAGCTACCACTTCCGAATCTTCACTGCCTCCTACTCGGAGAAGTGGATGGATGGATGGGCCTCAGATAAAAGCAGTATCCAAAGAGGGAGAAAGGAGCACACAACCCTAGTGTTATCTGTTTGGAATTCACATTTAAAATGAAAAATAAAATATTGTGTTCAAAATAGACTTCTCAGCTGTCACGATACTACAGGAAAGTTGTTTGTTTTCTTAAAGTAAAACAAAACATACGAAACAGAACAAAACAGAAAAGTTTCACGCATCAAAAGGAGAGAGAGAGAAATGTTATGTGTCTGAGTGTAGGATGTTCTTTTTTCATCTCTGTTTGATCTGTAGATATAGTTTTTTATACTATATGTAAAGACGATGTCAGCAAAAAGTGTGTCACAAGAAGGTAGTAATTCTAAATACAAAAGTAATACCCACTCTTGCATATATGGTTTGAGTCTATATGGTTTGTAGTTAAAATGCATAACTCCACCCAACATAGAAACTCAGAATATAAATACATCCATTGCAAAATGGCTTCTTTGTCCTTCACAAAGACATAATTAAGTAGCCTTCAAAACTAACATATTGCATTATAACATTCATATGTATTTCAGAGACGTTTATCATTTAAAATTATATTAAACTCTAAATCTCTAACAATTCCCCCTTAACCTCCCTGGCGGTATGATTCTTTTGGATTTTAGGTGCTGAAAGCGGTACCATTATTTTGCATGTAATTCTTGTGAATGAGCAGCCCAAACCAACTGTATACATTTATTATATATATATATATATATATATATATATATATATATATATATATATATATATATATATATATATATATGTATATATGTATGTATACATATATTATGTATACGTATATATATATATATACATATATATATATATATATATATATATATATATATAATATGTATACAGTTGGTTTGGGCTGCTCATTCACAAGAATTATGTATATATATATATATATATATATATATATATATATATATACGTGTATATATATATATATATATATATATATATATATATATATATATATATATATATATATATACTGTATATATATATATATATATATATATATATATATATATATGTATATATATATATATACATATATTTACATAAAAAGTACAGTAAAACTGCAGGAAAGGGCACTGGGGGGCAATGTAATGTGATTTTTTTTATTTTGAACAGTATCAGTGTGTTTGGTGTGTTTTACATTCAAATTTGCCGCCGGTTCCACCCCCCGGCGGACGTCACATCGCCGGAGACGGAAGCCGGGGCTCGCAGACGATCGGGAGGAAGCTCCGCCGCCGCACACCGCCCGCATTCTTCGCTGGATCCCGGAGAAAAGGTAAGTAAAACCTCTTCCAGCATCCAGCGATCTTCCTAGCGCTACCCCGAGTGTGACTCGGGGTTACCGCTTTTGGCTCTAAAATCACACTCGGGAATACCGCTAGGAAGGTTAATGCAGGATAATCAACTAATAAAAGTGCATTCATCTTAAATAAGAAATGTCTCTTTTTTTCACAATACAAACAAATCATAACAAACAATACAATAAACAATAATAAAATTGGATATGTCAAATAATGTACCATACATAAGCACTTCTCCAAAATCCAGAGATTTTCCTGTGAAAAATGTAACTATTACATTCCATCAAGAGACTATAACTCATTATATTATTCATTCATTTTTGTTCATTTTTCATCCAAATTATGTAATATCATCATCAAAGATTTTCTTCCTTCAATTTCATATATTTGTTATACTTTTGTAAAACTCTTACATCTTCGACCATATCATATAACTTTTCCTATTTCAATGTGAGGAAGAAGTAAATAATATCTTCAATTTATAAAATGATATTACTCTGTAATATAAATGATTAAATAATAAATAAAATCTCTTCTATCCCAGGAAATTTCTATAACTAAATAATTTGTACAATTGAAGCCTTTATACATTATTGTTCACACCAAACAATTATAAGTATGATAAGTAATCATAACTCTCCATTATTCAATTGCCATATTCATTTTTATATATTCTATCTATCTATCTATCTATCTATCTATCTATCTATCTATCTATCTATCTATCTATCTATCTATCTATCTATCTATCTATCTATCTATCTATCTATCTATCTATCTATCTATCTATGACCAGCAAGCAACTCTTTTCTATGCTCTTTTTTCAACATTCCGTATCATTTAGTTCAACAGTAACTCTGTTTGAACACATTAAATAAGACCCTTCTCTTCCCCACAAGCCTGTATGTACTTTAACTATATCATTTTTCACACACACACACACACACATATATATATATATATATATATATATATATACATACATATATAATTAGCATCCTCTTCAATAGAAGTATATATCCATAAGTCATGTAAAATTCCTAAATCTATTATTTTTAAAATAAGATAAATCTATCCTATAATTGGTAATAATGCTTAACCTGCTCACATCCGCGCTAAAGCCTATATACGGCTGCAGCGCGGACTTGAATTTTCGGGAGGCCGTTTTTAAACGGCCTCCCATAAACACGCCCTCCGTGCGCTCCCGCGAGCACGCATCGGGCAAAAGCTGTGTTGGCCGTGTCCCTTGGATCACAGATCGAGACGAATGGCCAATCACAGCGGCCATTCGTCACGATCGAGGCATCCAATGAGAGATGATCTCATATGTAAACATATGAGATCATCTGTCATTGCCTCGGTAGTAACAGACTCCCAGCGCGCTCCCGCGAGCGCGCACCGGGGATAATCTGTGTTGGCCGTGTCCCTTGGACACAGCCAATCACAGATCGTGACGAATGGCCAATCACAGCGGCCATTCGTCACGATCGAGGCATCCAATGAGAGATGATCTCAAATGTAAACATTTGAGATCATCACTCATTGCCAGCTCTCTCTCCTCACACACAGACTGCAGTGTGAGGGGAGGAGAGATCGTAAGTGTGAAAAAAGTGCCCACCATTGCCCACCAGTGATCACCAGTGCCCACCAGTGCCCACCAGTGTGCCCACCAGTGTGCCCACCAGTGTGCCATCAGTGTGCCAAGTGATCAGTGTGCACAGTCTCATCAGTGCTCACCAGTGCCCACCAGTGTGCCCACCAGTGCCCACCAGTGTGCCCACCTGTGCCCATCAGTGCCCGCCCAGTGCTCATCAGTGCCGCCCAGTGCTCATCAGTGCCGCCCAGTGCCCACCAGTGTGCCCATCAGTGCCCGCCCAGTGCTCATCAATGCCGCCCAGTGCTCATCAGTGCCGTCCAGTGCTCATCAGTGCCGCCCAGTGCTCATCATTGCCGTCCAGTGCTCATCAGTGCCGCCCAGTGCTCATCAGTGCCGTCCAGTGCTCATCAGTGCCGCCCAGTGCTCATCAGTGCCGCCCAGTGCTCATCAGTGTGCCCAGTGCCCACCAGTGCCCACCAGTGTGCCCATCAGTGCCGCCCAGTGCTCATCAGTGCCGCCCAGTGCTCATCAGTGCCGCCCAGTGCCCACCAGTGTGCCCATCAGTGCCCGCCCAGTGCTCATCAGTGCCACCCAGTGCTCATCAGTGCCGCCCAGTGCTCATCAGTGCCGCCCAGTGCTCATCAGTGTGCCCAGTGCTCAGTGTGCCCACAGCGCTCATCAGTGCTCATAAGTGTGCTCATCAGTGAGCCAGTTTAACAGTGCCCATCAGTGTCACCGTGCCCATCAGTGTCACCAACAAAGGCAAAAAAAATTTTCTCAGCCGAGGAGGCCTTCAATATAATCAGTGAGGACATGGACAGGGAGCTTTCTGCTTCGGAATCTTCGGAGTCAGAGTCTGACTCCGAAGTAAATTACGAGCCGGTCATTAGCAGCGGGACGCAGACCGACTCCGATGAGGAGGAATACTGCCCGCCTGCCAAACGAAGGCATTCTGGTGAGGAGGAGGCAGTGCCATCCACCAGCTCCGCGGTGCCATCCACCAGCTTCGTAGTGCCATCCACCAGCTCCGCGGTGCCATCCACCAGCTTCGCAGTGCCATCCACCAGCTCCGCAGTGCCATCCACCAGCTCCGCAGTACCATCCACCAGCACCACAGTGCCTCGGCAAGAAAGGCCAAGCTCAAGTGGGGTGTCACCTCGCCCCCAAAGGGTTAGGACCAACGCCAGCCTTCCCTATGCCCTTCTGAACCCCCTGTGGCTTCCTCCCAACTCAGGAAAAGCCATCATCCCCCCTTTCACTGCCCAGCCAGGAGTCCAGGTCAACATGGAGAACTTTGCCCCAATTGACTACTTCCGTTTAATTTTTACGGAGGACCTGCTGACGTCCATTGTGGCCCAGTGCAACCTGTATGCACATCAATTTATCCAGAGTAACCCCACATCTTTTTATTCTTGTCCATTTGAGTGGAGAGACCTAACGGTGGAGGAGTTCAAGATATTTTTAGGCCTCACCTTCAACATGGGACTCAATAAAAAAAACGAACTGCAAGCATATTGGTCAACCAAACCAATCTACCATATGCCCATCTACTCTGCAGTAATGCCCAGGGCCAGGTATCTGATGATCATGAGGTTCCTCCATTTCAACGACAATACCCAGTGCCCTCCCCGAAATTCCCCAGCATTTGACAAGCTGTTCAAAATTCGGCCACTTCTAAATTATTTTTCAGAAATATTCCCTCAATTATTTACCCCAGACCAAAATATATGTGTGGATGAGTCCCTTGTTAAATTTACCGGCAGGCTGGGCATCAAACAATTCATTCCCAGCAAACGGGCCCGCTATGGGGTGAAGCTTTACAAACTATGTGACCGAGCCACAGGGTACACCTATGCCTTCAGGGTGTACGAAGGGAAGGACACCCAGCTACATCCCCCTGAATGTCCGGACTACATGGGATCAAGCGGGAAAGTTGTTTGGGACCTCATTTACCCCCTCCTTGAAAAAGGCTACCACCTGTACGTAGACAATTTCTACACCAGTTTGCCCCTGTTCCGAAACCTTCACAAAAAGAAGACTCCTGCATGTGGCACGGTCTGAAAAAAACGGAAAGGCTTTCCTCAAAGGCTAGTAAACACCAAGCTGAGAAGAGGGGAGACGGCGAGTCTGAGAAATGAGGAAGTTCTGGCTGTGAAGTGGAGGGACAGAAGAGACGTCTACATGTTGTCTTCGATCCAAAATGACAACTATGTGGAATCCCGACGAAGGAATGGCCCAGTCCGAAAGCCAACATGTGTACATGAGCACAACTTATTCATGGGGGGAGTGGATTTCAACGACCAAATGATGGAACCCTATCTACCCACAAGACGTACCTATCATTGGTACAAAAAAGCAGCAATTTATATTTTTCATTTGGCCATATACAATTCCTACATTTTATACCGCAAATCCACCGAAAGCCCCCAACCCTTCCTTTATTACCTGGAGGAAATCTTCACAACCCTCATATTTCCAAACGGCCCACCAGAAAACATTAGATCTGACGTAATAAGCAGACTGTCTGATCGCCATTTTCCCAGTAAAATCCCTCCCACACAAAGAGACCAAAAACGGCAGAAAAAATGTAGGGTGTGTACCAAGGCAGGAATTTGAAAAGACACCCGCTATTATTGTCCCCAGTGTCCTTCCCAACCAGGCCTCTGTGTAGACGACTGTTTCCGCCGTTACCATACTTGTCTAAATTATTAGTATGGTAAACGTAGTCCTCCGCTTTCACCCCTTATGCCACTGTATGCTCCTGAAATGACCCTGGACTGTTATACAACGACGCCTTTGCCTGCTGATTTTGTACCTATGTCTGCCTGCTCCGGGAACTGACCCTGGCCTGTTTTTTGACCATGCTTCTGCCTGCTGATTCTGTTCATACCTCTGCCTGATCTGGAACTGACCCTGGACTGTTATTTGACCACGCCTTTGCCTGACGATTTTGTACCTACCTCTGCCTGCTCTGGAACTGACCCTGGACTGTTTGACCACGGTTTTTGCCTGCCTCTGGAAGTAGTGGGATTCATACCACAGGGGTCTCGCATATGTGAGGGGACCAGAAATGTTTTTCTGGATGAAGAAAACAATTTTTTTTGTTTTTCTTCTTCTCAGATTAGGGTCTGGATCCCGGAGGCTTCAAAGCGATTTGGGTGGGAGAAGCCTCTACCCCTGTCCCCATTCTATCCCGACAGAGGCCCTACTTCTGCCTGCAGGACTTACTGCCATCATGCCTCTGCCTGCCGCATGCACTGACACTGGACTGGTATCCTTGCCTGGAGAATTGCATGCACTGTTGCTGACCAAGTCCCTTCCTGCTGCCTGGACTCAACTCCTGTGGACAACTGCGCTTCTAAAACTACAGGTAAGCTTTTGTTTACCCTTTGCTCAGCAGAATGTATTGTGGGGTGTAATTCATGGTAATTCATGGTATGTGCATGCTATGTGTCTTTGCATGTTGGGCCTCTGTATGTGACCTGACTGCGTAAAAGTCTCACACATGTGGTATCGCCATACTCAGGAGGAGTAGCAGAATGTATTTTGGGGTGTCATTTTTGCTATGTACATGCTATGTGTTGGAAATATCTTATAAATGGACAACTTTGTGTAAAAAAAATGAGTTTTCATTTTTTTTCCACATTTTCCGAAAGATTCTGGAAAAAAATGACATGTTCAAAAGACTCATTATGCCTCATAGATTATACGTTGGGGTGTTTGCTTTCCAAAATTGGGTCATTTAGTGGGCTTTTTCATTGTGCTGGTGCTCCAGGGCCTTCAAAAGTGTAATAGGTGGTTGAGAAATGAAAAGTGTATTTTATGCTCCGAGAACGCCTGGAGGTGCTACTTCAATGTTGGACTTCTGTATGTGGCCTGGCTGTAAAAAAGTCTCACACATGTGATATCGCCATACTCAGGAGGAGTAGCAGAATGTATTTTGGGGTGTCATTTTTGCTATGTACATGCTATGTGTTGGAAATATCTTATAAATTGACAACTTTGTGTAAAAAAAATGCGTTTTCATTTTTTTTCCACATTTTCCGAAAGATTCCGGAAAAAAATGACATGTTCAAAAGACTCATTATGCCTCATAGATTATACGTTGGGGTGTTTGCTTTCCAAAATGGGGTCATTTAGTGGGCTTTTTCATTGTGCTGGTGCTCCAGGGCCTTCAAAAGTGTAATAGGGGGTTGAGAAATGAAAAGTGTATTTTATGCTCCGAGAACGCCTGGAGGTGCTACTTCAATGTTGGACCTCTGTATGTGGCCAGGCTGTAAAAAAGTCTCACACATGTGGTATCGCCATACTCAGGAGGAGTAGCAGAATGTGTTTTGGGGTGTAGTTGTAAGTATGCATATGCCATGTGAGAGAAATAACCTGTTGAATATGACAATTTAAAAAAAAAAAAAAAAAAATTAATTTTGCAAAGAATTGTGGGAAAAAATGACAACTTCAAAAAACTCACCATGCCTCTTATTAAATACCTTGGAATGTCTACTTTCCAAAAAGGGGTCATTTGGGGGTCATTTGTACTTTCCTGGCTTGTTAGGGTCTCAAGAAGTGAGATAGGCTGTCAGTACATTGGGTGTGATCAATTTTCAATGATTAGCACCATAACTTGTAGACTCTCTAACTTTCACGCAGACCAAATAATGTACACTTATTTGGGTTATTTTTACCAAAGATATGTAGAAGTATACATTTTGGCCAAAATTTATGAAGAAAAATTACTAATTTGCAAAATTTTATAACAGAAACTAAAAAAAAAACGTTTTTTTTTTAAATTTGCGGTCTTTTTTCATTTATAGCGCACAAAATAAAAAGCCCAGCGGTGAATAAATACCATCAAAAGAAAGCTCTATTTCTATGAAAAAAAAGGACGAAAAATTTATATGGGTTGAGTGTTGCATGACCGCGCAATTGTCGTTCAAAGTGTGAGAGCACTGAAAGCTAAAAATTGGTCTGGATGGGAAGGGGGTTTAAGTGCAAAGTAGGCAAGTGGTTAAAATGTACAATTTGTGTACATCCTTGTTATAGCAACCCCTCCATCTAACTTTTCCAAGTTGTGTGTGTTCTAACAAAATTTGTAAAATAAAATAAATTCTATGTTTACAAGTTTATCATAATATGGGTTTCTGTAAAATAATTTAGAATCCTAGATGTAACAACTATAATGTAAACTAAACTAGTATCATTATTATTAGCTGCTGCTGTGATATCAATCTTCCAAGGATCTAAAAAATTAACAAAGGTTGTGTAGGAGAAAGTATCAAATTTCAAACATGGAGTCACTTATGTTTCCTTCTATCTCGTCACTACCATCCCGATAGGGTAAGCTGATCTACGGGGCCGGTGGCCACGACTGCTGCCGGGCACCTGCAATCACTCCCGGGAGACAGAACGGCGGTCTGCCGTTATAAACACGGCATACCGTTGTTCTGTCAGCAATCAACACAGCGCTCTTGTGTTCCTCCTATTTAGGAACACAGGTGCCTGTGTTGATTCCATAAGCCCATCCCCCTCACAGTTCGAAAACACACCCGAGGCATACATTGAACCCTTTGATTGCCCCTGGTGTTAACCCCTTCCCTGCCAGTGTCATTAGTACAGTAACAGTGTCTAATCTGTCCGCCGCAATGTCGCAGTCATGCTAAAAATCACTGATTTGCGCCAATACTAGAAAAAAAATATTTAATAAAAATTACATAAATCTTTCCCCTAGTTTGTAGATGCAATAACTTTTGCGCAAACCAATCAACATACACTTATTGGGATTTTTTTTTACCAAAAATATGTGGCAGAATACAAATTGGCCTAAAATGATAAAAAAAATTTGATTTTTTTAACTTTTTTTATTGGGAATGTTGTATAGCAGAAAGTTAAAAATATTGGTTTTTATTTTTTTAGAATTGTCGCTTTTTTTTTTGTTTATAGTGCAAAAAATAAAAATTGCAGAGGTGATCAAATAAGAAAAAAGCTCTATTTGTGGGCTAAAAAAAGACATCAATTTTATTTGGGTACAGCGTCGCATGACCGCGCAATTGTCAGTTAAAATAACTAAGTGCCGAATCGCAAAAAATGGCCTGGTCATTAAGGGGGTAAAACTTTCTGGTCCTTAAGTGGTTCATTGATTAATATGGACAATTCTAGGCTCATAGACCTTTCTGTATTGTTTACCCATTCTTTGAACAAAAAATTAACTATAGTCCCAATTAACTTAAGAATAACAAAGGAACCTTCCCAGTTGGTATGCCAAGTACCTTTAGATCTGTAATTCTTAACCATATTTTGAGTTCCTGGAATACATTTTTTGACATACTCAGAAGTAGAAATCATATTCAAAACATAATTTCTATTTAAATCTAGCAAGTCTAGTCATAGGCACTCTCTACATCAGGACACATGAGTACGCCCTGCATTCAGGCTTGAAGGGAGCAAACTCATCGATACTCCATACACATTTGTTTGACCAGCTATACACATACTCACAGGCTCAAAGTCCTACCGGACTGAACCAGAAGTCCAAACCCCCTCCCTGTAACACTGGATTGGGATACTGGCTACAATATTTATTCTATCTCCTTAAGCCTTTATAAATACGAAAAACTTTAAAAGATTTGCAAATGATTCTTCTTCTTGGAATGCGGGTAACACACTAGTAGCCTGTCCTGCAGTTATAAAGATATGGATTTACTATAATTACAGATTCTGAGGAACCTATTCTACCATGGGATTTATTGATCCTTTGGTACAATTTTCGGCTTAATACCACAATTTAAATATCTTCTGTTGATTGTTCATACCTGACAAAAAGATATTTTAGGATCAACTTGTTGATCTATTCTGTCCCCCACACACATCCCTTACTCTTGCGCCCTCTATGTCCACCTGGGAGACACTGGCTACATCCTTATACAGAAATCTCTGTTGTAAAAATTTGGTCCTGAAGAAGCACGCTGCGAAATGCGTAGACCTACAGATAAGATAGGATTCTGCAATCTACGATGTACTATAATGTTGTGAATTTATCATTAATAATCTATACATTTCTCCCATTAATCCTTTGAGAGTATGTGGGCTAGAAATAGTCTTAGGTTATTCGATTTTAGAATTATTGTTCTGTCTTGTATCTTGTATGCAACAAATGAGGACAGTCTGATTTTTGTCTTCTTTTTTTAATTGTTTTGAATAAATATTATTTTTACTAAATTGTGAGTCGCAATGATTAGGGTTGAGCGAACACCTAGATGTCCGTGTTCGACGGGTTCGGCCGAACTTTAAAAAAAAGTCCGGGTCCGTGTCCCGGACTTTTACCGAACTTTTCCCGGACACCGAACCCCATTGAAGTCAATGGGGACCCGAACTTTAAGGCACTAAAATGGCTCTAAAACACCAAAGGAAAGGGCTAGAGTGCTGCAAATGGCAGCAAAACGTAATTAAGAGCATGGCAAGTGCTCTGCAAACAAATGTGGATAGGGAAATAACTTAAAACAACAAAAAAAAACAGAAAAATAAAACAATGTTCTTCTTCATCTCTGAAGGACGAGGCCCATATGGAGTAGGAGGGAGGTTGAGGTGGTGGTGGATGTGGCGGTGACTAGACATATGCCGGTTTTCGGTAATTCGATATATCGCGGTATTGCATAGCCACGGTATTGTTATTGTGGCATTTTTAAAATACCGAGTTTCTCTGTCAAGTCTGCCTGACTTGTGAATTGATACATTTCAGTGAGCTGGATGACTCATTCACTCACTCAGCTAACACCTTTCAGCATTAAGTCTCCTAACTATAAACAAAAATGATTACATTTGTATCTTTTCCTTCCCTCTGCCAGGGAGAAAGGAAGTTTAACCTCTTAAAGACTGGATCTTTTTCTGACACTTGCTGTTTGCAAGTTAAAATCAGTTTTTTTTTTGCTAGAAAAGTACTTAGAACCCCCAAACATTTTATATATTTTTTTAGCAGAGACCCTACAGAATAAAATGGCGATTGTTGTAATATTTTATGTCACACTGTATTTGCGCAGCAGTCTTTCAAACGCAATGATTAGACTTTAATGAATAAAAAAAAAAAAAAAAACGTAACAGTAAAGTTATCCCAATTTTTTTTTTTTTTGTTACACAGAGAATCGTGAGAGAATCGTGATCTTTATTCCAAGCTAAAAAATCGTGATTCTCATTTTGGCCAGAATCGTGCAGCTCTAATAAATATATATATACACACACACACGCCTAGCAGCCCACATTACATTATTATATAGCCATCAAGCAGTGTCTGGCCTACCTGGTGATGACTGGTCCTGGCGCTCTGATCCGATGGCCTGGTCTTTAAAGGGGCAAATCCTTGCGATCCAGAAGTGGTTAAACCTGCAGGAGGACCGGTGTTTTTATCTATTAATGACTTTACTATTGCTTTAGGCCTGGTTCACATGTATGCGGGTTGGTGGTTCACATGTATGCGGGTTGGCGGTTCACATGTATGCGGGTTGGCGGCCCACATTTGCACAGGCATAGCAGCCCATTGATTTGAACGGGCTGCTATGCCCTCATTTTCCGCAGAAAAAAGGTGCATGCAGCATTTTTTTTAAATTCAGTGGCCTTGAAATCCATCCTGCTTTTGCACCATGCGACTAACCTGCAGTTCCTGCTCTGGCAAGCTTTCTGCATTTTTTGTATACGTGGGCACGGCATTTAAAAATAAACAGTTTGCGTGTGCAGCAACGGCAGGTAAGTCGCATGGTGCAAAAGAAGGATGGATTTCATGGCCACTGCATTTTTTTAAATTCTGCATGCACCTTTTTTCAGCTGAAAACGCAGGCATAGCAGCTCAAGCCCATTCACATCAATGGGCTGCTATGCCTGTGCAAATGTGGGCCCCCAACCCGCATACATGTGAACCAGGCCTAAAGCAATAGTAAAGTCATTAATAGATAAAAACACCGGTCCTCCTGCAGGTTTAACCAATTAATGACTTTACTATTGCTTTAGGCCTGGTTCACATGTATGCGGGTTGGGGGCCCACATTTGCACAGGCATAGCAGCCCATTGATGTGAATGGGCTTGAGCTGCTATGCCTGCGTTTTCAGCTGAAAAAAGGTGCATGCAGAATTTAAAAAAATGCAGTGGCCATGAAATCCATCCTTCTTTTGCACCATGCGACTTACCTGCCGTTGCTGCACACGCAAACTGTTTATTTTTAAATGCCGTGCCCACGTATACAAAAAATGCAGAAAGCTTGCCAGAGCAGGAACTGCAGGTTAGTCGCATGGTGCAAAAGCAGGATGGATTTCAAGGCCACTGAATTTTAAAAAAATGCTGCATGCACCTTTTTTCTGCGGAAAATGAGGGCATAGCAGCCCATTCAAATCAATGGGCTGCTATGCCTGTGCAAATGTGAACCACCAACCCGCATACATGTGAACCAGGCCTAAAGCAATAGTAAAGTAATTTATAAACAACACCTCCTTCAGGTTTAACCACTTCTTGACCACAAGGATTTGCCCTCTTAATGACCAGGCCATCGGATCGGAGCCGAGCGCCAGAACCAGTTATCACCAGTTAGGCCAGACACTGCTTGATGACCTATTTTAGGCCTGGTTCACAGAGTCTGTACTGACTGACTATATAATAATGTGCATAAGTGAACCAAAGCCCCTAAATTCAGCAATGAAATTGAAGTGAGGTGGAAATTTAATAATTTAAATTTAATAATAGAATACCGTGATAATACCGTATACCGTGGCAAAACCTTAATCAATTAATCGCAGCATGAAAATCTGATACCGTCACAAGCCTAGCGGTGACATAGGCGTGCGCACAGGGTGTGCTGGGTGTGCCTGGGCACACCCTAATCACCTAGGGCACATAGCATTGCCAGTGAGGAGATGGGAAAGATCTCCCTGGGACCTGCTCTGCTCTATTTCTCCTTGCCTACAGGTACATGGCCCCGATACATTACTCTCCCTGCTGGCAAACACATGCATGTGTATTTCAACTTTGGGGTGCACACCTTAATGCAATAGGCTGCGCACACCTATGGGCGGTGTAGGTGGAAGCGGCGGTGGAGGAGGACCAGGGCCGGATTAACAGCATCATGGGCTTGGTGCTGAGGATTTTGAAGGGCCTTAAGGGCCGTGCCTTGCCATGCACCCAGAGGAGGAAGGGTGCAGCCATGCATGCCTAATTCAACATGGGATGCTGTCTCTGAAGCCCATAAACACATCCATGCATCGCCAACTGTCCCTCCTTGTCCGGCCTTCACGCTGTGTGGGGAGGTTCTGAGGGTGCTGCCTGGGGAAGCGAGCATAGAAGCCAGACTTCTGTGTTTACAAGTGACAGAAGAGCGGTAACAGTGAATATGGCCAACCCGGGGCCTATATAAAAGGTAGGGGCCTGGAGCTGCAGCTCCAATAGCCCCTACATTAATCTGGCCCTGAGGAGGAGGACGAGGTAGCCAACACTGCTTCTTTTCAAAAATTTTAAATGAGGGTACACCCCAAAAGAGTGAGAAAGAGCAAAAATGGAACAATGGGTGGGTAAGGTCGGTATCCATTGCTATTCTGCATAAGGTACGGAAAAGTCCCGTGGGATCCATGCCTGGTTCATTTTAATGAACGTGAGCTTGTCCACATTGTCTCTGGACAGGCGGCTGCGCTTGTCTGTTATAACGCCCCCAGCCGTGCTAAATACCCGTTCAGATAATACACTGGCTGCAGGGCACGCCAGCACCTCCAAGGCGTAAAGGGCAAGCTCAAGCCATGTGCCCAATTTGGAGACCCAGAAGTTGAAGGGGGCAGACCCGTCATTCACTACATGTAGGCGTGTGCACACATACTGCTCCACCATGTTGGTAAAATGCTGCCTCCTGCTAAGACGTTCCATCTGAGCTGCTGGTGCTGCTGTTTGTTGTGGCGTGCTGACAAAGCTTTTCCACATTTCGGCCATGCTAACCCTGCCTTCTGAGGTGCTGGCGGTGCCCTGGTTGCGTTGGCGACCTCCTCCTCCTCCTCCTCTGCCTTGTGCTTCCACTGTGGCCCCGCTGTCAGATGGGAATGCCAGCAGCATGGCGTCTACCAGCGTGCGCTTGTACTCGCGCATCTTGCGATCGCGCTCCAGTGAGTGAATTAAGGACGGTACGTTGTCCTTGTAACGGGGATCCAGCAGCGTGGCCACCCAGTAATCAGCACAAGTTAGAATGTGGGCAACTCGGCGGTCGTTGTGGAGACACTGCAGCATGTAATCGCTCATGTGTGCCAGGCTGCCCAGAGGCAACGAAAGGCTGTCCTCTGTGGGAGGTGTATCGTCCGTGTCCTCTGTATCCCCCCAGCCACGCACCAGTGATGGCCATGAGCTGGCCTGGGTGCCACCTTGCTGTGAACATGGTTCCATCTCCTCCTCCAGCTCCTCCTCCTCCTCATCCTCCTCATCCTCCAGAACTGTGCCCCTGCTGGACAATTGCGTCCCTGGCGTTTGCGTGTGCAGGAACCCACCCTCGGAGCCCCTTGCGAATGACTGCCCTGAAAGCCTTGGAAATGTTACCTCTTCATCCTCCTCCTCCTCCTCATCCTGTGCCACATCCTCTTCCATCATCGCCCGAATTGTTTTTTCAAGGAGGCATGGAAGTGGGATAGTTAAGCTGAGAACGGCGTCATTGCCACTGGCCATGTTGGTGGAGTACTCAAAACAGCGCAACAAGGCACACAGGTCTCGCATGGAGGCCCAGTTAAATTAAATAGCGGAATAGAAAATATGATCCAAAAAAAGTGTATGTATATCACACGTACACAACCACACTGGGCCCCAATTACTATTGTTTGTACCCCTAAAAGGCTAGATGAGGAGTAGGGGGAGTATGGAACAGGCAGCACCCTCAAACCTTCAGAAGTATGAGATGAACCCCAACAACTTGGAAAGGTGGATCTCTCTCACACGTACCGACACAGACTATCCCGCAATTCAATTGATCCTCAAAGGTTTTTATTGAATAGCGGAATAGGAAATATGATCAAAAAAAGTGTATGTATCTCGCACGTACACAACCACACTAGGCCCCAATTACTATTGTTTGTACCCCTAAAAGGCTAGATGAGGAGTAGGGGGGGTATGGAACAGGCAGCACCCTCAAACCTTCAGAAGTATGAGATGAACCCCAACAACTTGGAAAGGTGGATCTCTCTCACACGTACCGACACAGACTATCCCGCAATTCAATTGATCCTCAAAGGTTTTTATTGAATAGCGGAATAGGAAATATGATCAAAAAAAGTGTATGTATCTCGCACGTACACAACCACACTAGGCCCCAATTACTATTGTTTGTACCCCTAAAAGGCTAGATGAGGAGTAGGGGGGGTATGGAACAGGCAGCACCCTCAAACCTTCAGAAGTATGAGATGAACCCCAACAACTTGGAAAGGTGGATCTCTCTCACACGTACCGACACAGACTATCCCCCAATTTAACTGATCCCCAAAGGTTTTTGATTAAATAGCGGAATAGAAAATATGATCCCAAAAAAGTGTATGTATATCACACGTACACAACCACACTGGGCCCCAATTACTATTGTTTGTACCCCTAAAAGGCTAGATGAGGAGTAGGGGGAGTATGGAACAGGCAGCACCCTCAAACCTTCAGAAGTATGAGATGAACCCCAACAACTTGGAAAGGTGGATCTCTCTCACACGTACCGACACAGACTATCCCGCAATTCAATTGATCCTCAAAGGTTTTTATTGAATAGCGGAGTAGGAAATATGATCAAAAAAAGTGTATGTATCTCGCACGTACACAACCACACTAGGCCCCAATTACTATTGTTTGTACCCCTAAAAGGCTAGATGAGGAGTAGGGGGGGTATGGAACAGGCAGCACCCTCAAACCTTCAGAAGTATGAGATGAACCCCAACAACTTGGAAAGGTGGATCTCTCTCACACGTACCGACACAGACTATCCCCCAATTTAACTGATCCCCAAAGGTTTTTGATTAAATAGCGGAATAGAAAATATGATCCCAAAAAAGTGTATGTATATCACACGTACACAACCACACTGGGCCCCAATTACTATTGTTTGTACCCCTAAAAGGCTAGATGAGGAGTAGGGGGAGTATGGAACAGGCAGCACCCTCAAACCTTCAGAAGTATGAGATGAACCCCAACAACTTGGAAAGGTGGATCTCTCTCACACGTACCAACACAGACTATCCCCCAATTTAACTGATCCCCAAAGGTTTTTGATTAAATAGCGGAATAGAAAATATGATCCAAAAAAAGTGTATGTATATCACACGTACACAACCACACTAGGCCCCAATTACTATTGTTTGTACCCCTAAAAGGCTAGATGAGGAGTAGGGGGAGTATGGAACAGGCAGCACCCTCAAACCTTCAGAAGTATGAGATGAACCCCAACAACTTGGAAAGGTGGATCTCTCTCACACGTACCGACACAGACTATCCCCCAATTTAACTGATCCCCAAAGGTTTTTGATTAAATAGCGGAATAGAAAATATGATCCAAAAAAAGTGTATGTATATCACACGTACACAACCACACTAGGCCCCAATTACTATTGTTTGTACCCCTAAAAGGCTAGATGAGGAGTAGGGGGGGTATGGAACAGGCAGCACCCTCAAACCTTCAGAAGTATGAGATGAACCCCAACAACTTGGAAAGGTGGATCTCTCTCACACGTACCAACACAGACTATCCCCCAATTTAACTGATCCCCAGAGGTTTTTGATTAAATAGCGGAATAGAAAATATGATCCCAAAAAAGTGTATGTATATCACACGTACACAACCACACTAGGCCCCAATTACTATTGTTTGTACCCCTAAAAGGCTAGGAGTAGGGGGAGTATGGAACAGGCAGCACCCTCAAACCTTCAGAAGTATGAGATGAACCTCAACAACTTGGAAAGGTGGATCTCTCTCACACGTACCAACACAGACTATCCCCCAATTTAACTGATCCCCAAAGGTTTTTGATTAAATAGCGGAATAGAAAATATGATCCCAAAAAAGTGTATGTATATCACACGTACACAACCACACTAGGCCCCAATTACTATTGTTTGTACCCCTAAAAGGCTAGGAGTAGGGGGAGTATGGAACAGGCAGCACCCTCAAACCTTCAGAAGTATGAGATGAACCCCAACAACTTGGAAAGGTGGATCTCTCTCACACGTACCAACACAGACTATCCCCCAATTTAACTGATCCCCAGAGGTTTTTGATTAAATAGCGGAATAGAAAATATGATCCCAAAAAAGTGTATGTATATCACACGTACACAACCACACTAGGCCCCAATTACTATTGTTTGTACCCCTAAAAGGCTAGGAGTAGGGGGAGTATGGAACAGGCAGCACCCTCAAACCTTCAGAAGTATGAGATGAACCCCAACAACTTGGAAAGGTGGATCTCTCTCACACGTACCAACACAGACTATCCCCCAATTTAACTGATCCCCAGAGGTTTTTGATTAAATAGCGGAATAGAAAATATGATCCCAAAAAAGTGTATGTATATCACACGTACACAACCACACTAGGCCCCAATTACTATTGTTTGTACCCCTAAAAGGCTAGGAGTAGGGGGAGTATGGAACAGGCAGCACCCTCAAACCTTCAGAAGTATGAGATGAACCTCAACAACTTGGAAAGGTGGATCTCTCTCACACGTACCAACACAGACTATCCCCCAATTTAACTGATCCCCAAAGGTTTTTGATTAAATAGCGGAATAGAAAATATGATCCCAAAAAAGTGTATGTATATCACACGTACACAACCACACTAGGCCCCAATTACTATTGTTTGTACCCCTAAAAGGCTAGGAGTAGGGGGAGTATGGAACAGGCAGCACCCTCAAACCTTCAGAAGTATGAGATGAACCCCAACAACTTGGAAAGGTGGATCTCTCTCACACGTACCAACACAGACTATCCCCCAATTTAACTGATCCCCAAAGGTTTTTGATTAAATAGCGGAATAGAAAATATGATCCCAAAAAAGTGTATGTATATCACACGTACACAACCACACTAGGCCCCAATTACTATTGTTTGTACCCCTAAAAGGCTAGATGAGGTGTAGGGGGAGTATGGAACAGGCAGCACCCTCAAACCTTCAGTATGAGATTGTGTTCACTGTACCCCACAAAGATTGAGTTCACTGCACCCCACAATGATTGTGTTCACTGCACCCCACAAAGATTGTGTTCACTGCACCTCACAAAGATTGTGTTCACTGTACCCCCCAAAGATTGTGTTCACTGCACCCCACAAAGATTCTGTTCACTGTACCCCACAAAGATTGTGTTCACTGCACCCCAAAAAGATTGTGTTCACTGCACCCCAAAAAGGATGTTGTTCACTGCACCCCAAAAAGGATGTTGTTCACTCCACCCCAAAAAGATTGTGTTCACTGCACCCCACAAAGATTGTGTTCACTGCACCCCAAAAAGATTGTGTTCACTGCACCCCAAAAATGATTTTGTTCACTGCACCCCAAAAAGGATTTTGTTCACTGCACCCCAAAAAGGATGTTGTTCACTCCACCCCAAAAAGATTGTGTTCACTGCACCCCAAAAAGATTGTGTTCACTGCACCCCACAAAGGATTTTGTTCACTGCACCCCAAAAAGATTGTGTTCACTGCACCCCAAAAAGGATGTTGTTCACTGCACCCCAAAAAGGATTTTGTTCACTGCACCCCAAAAAGATTGTGTTCACTGCACCCCACAAAGGATTTTGTTCACTGCACCCCACAAAGATTGTGTTCACTGCACACCAAAAAGGATTGTGTTCACTGCACCCCAAAAATATTTTGTTCACTGCACCCCAAAAAGATTGTGTTCACTGCAGCCCAAAAAGATTGTGTTCACTGCAGCCCAAAAAGATTGTGTTCACTGCAGCCCAAAAAGATTGTGTTCACTGCAGCCCAAAAAGATTGTGTTCACTGCAGCTCACACACAGAAAAATGGATGTGGATCACTGACACCTGCCTATCTCCAATCCCACACCACACAGCAATATCGATTGTAGTTTGTAGAACACAGTTTCCCTAAAATTCAGCAGACTCTGTCCCTAACAGGATTGAGAAGAGATCGTAGATCAGGATTGAGTGCAGACCCCACCCCCCACACAGCAATATCGATTGTAGTTTGTAGAAGACACTGACCCTATATAATTCAGCAGACTCTATCCCTAAAATGCCTACAACTCGCCCTGCCTAAACACTCCGACCTGTCCCTCAATTCTATCCGGACACAAATGGTTTTTTCCTGCCTATCTTTCCCTAATCAGCAGCCAGCACGTTGATGTGTGCTCTGTCCCTGAATCTAAGCAGCATAATGACGCCGCTGCGGCTGCCTCGAACTTATAAAGACTTGGTCACATGCTTCAGACGGCCAATCACAGCTACTGAGACATTTGCAGGCATGGCTGGGATGGCTTAAGGCACACCAGTTAAACGATTGTTGATTGGCTGTTGAAAGCCCGCCATGAAAAGAGCGCCAAAGCATGCAAAACCCGGAAATAAAACGACCGAACACGGATTTTTACCCGAACATACAGTAAAGTGTCCGTGTCCGTGTTCGGGTACAAAAAATCCAATTATTCGGTACGAACACGAATAATACAGTCCGTGTTCGCTCAACACTAGCAATGATTCATTCCATGGTGTGCCTTAGAAAGTCCAGTTTTGTGTCGTTGTGCAGAACAAGCTGTGAGTTGGTTCTCTAACCCACCGTTCTCCACAACCTCTTTTTCCTGTAGTCATATTTTATACAGCAAACTTCTGAAGTTCTTGTACCCGTTGTTGCAAAGTTTGCAACCACACTTCTTTCTATAAAACAGATTGTAAATACCTAAGTATGCTAATCTCAAAAGATAGAAGAATAGACATTCTTTGTCCTGTCATCAACTTATAAAGTGACAACCCTATGCTAGAAAATACTAAAGCTCTTAAGCTAAAAAGTATAGCATGCAAATAACGGAAAATTGTATCATACTTACCGTAATTTTCCTTTCCTGGTGCCTATCCATGGCAGCATACTAGTGATAGAGCTCCGCCTCGACTCCACCTTCAGGATCAGTGAATAGCATAAATTAAAAGGTATAGCCCCCCCCCCCATCATTCTCTGTAAATAGGAAAACCAAGGGAGGGATCGTTTGCTGCCATGGATAGGCACCAGGAAAGGAAAATTACGGTAAGTATGATAAAATTTTCCGTTTTCCTGGTGCCTCCATGGCAGCATACTAGTGATAAATAACTAGCTTACACGGGTGGGATAATGCTAATCAAAAAATAAAGTTTAATTAGACAAAGACATTGCTGCTTGAACAACTCGTCTTCCAAATTCAACAGTCGTTGGGGCCCCTGGATCAACTCTATAGTGTCTGAGAAACGTTTGCTGTGACGACCAAGACGCTGCCCTGCATATTGTCTTCAATGAGACGTTGGCTCTCGTTGCCCATGAAGTTGACACTGCCCTTGTTGAGTGTGCGTTCACTCTGGAAGGAACATCCATGTTTTGTGCAGTATAGGCCTTTTGAATGGTCTTGACTACCCAGGATGCCAAGGTTCTTTTTGAGATATGAGGAAAAAAAGGAGAATGATGGGGGGGGGGCTATACCTTTTAATTTATGCTATTCACTGATCCTGAAGGTGGAGTCGAGGCAGAGCTCTATCACTAGTATGCTGCCATGGAGGCACCAGGAAAAGTCACTCAATCTTTAGTTTAGGTTTACCTTTTTCTTTTGGATTGTTCTATAAACCAATAAAACAAGAGTCAGAAGTTTGATGACAAAGGGCTCTAAAAATAAGTATTTCAAAAATTTACTTCCATTAGCTCATACAAAAAATTCAGGAACTGGAGGTGCAAAAAGAGAATAATTAAATTTCAATTTCAATAACGTTCTAGCCATTATTGTTGAAGTATAAGTACCCAATTGAACTTCAATATTATTACAATAAATGTTATCTCCACTATCAGTCTGCACTGATTCTAACTAAGAAAACATTTCAGGGTACCCCTCTTTATGCTGTGACCGAAATTAAATCTTGTAAAGAAGTAGCCTTATCTTTTTGCAAAAGAACCATTGATTTATTTTGATATTTCCTATATGTTCTATCTCTGAAAGAAACTTGACCATGTTGAAGTGGATTGTTTTGGAGAACCAACCATGCCTGTCATGGACCAAATAGAAACTGACTGCAAAACAAACACAAGGCAGCTTCAGGTTCAGCTCTTTGTGCAGACATATATCCAGGAAGCTTACATTGTAACAAAAGTTGCTGATCTGGAATCCAAACAGGAAGTCCTTTCACATACGCTTCACTGTGCCAATATCTGTATCCATGTAGGCACAGGAAATTTAATCCCAACAAATGTCCACTAAAAGGTGAAGGAGCGACTTTTTCAATGTTCAATTACACAACTGTGGCTCTGTCTCTCACATTGCGTCATCTGATCCAAGAAATGTTTATCTCCCACTTCAACTGAGGAGCCTTTCTCCTCAATATTCAGTTGTCACCCAGGCAAATCTTTGTGAATTAACACCCCTTACCTTTCTTTGTAATAACATCTTTTACTGTAACCTGAGGTGTAAGCAAAACAAGTGGTGCAAAACCCATGATGTGTCTGACTTGTAGCATTGTACAATGCACACTTAACACAAGTACTGATAAAATTGTCTCAACACCCACATACACTAGAATGTAAAATGGTGGAGAGAGACCTAAATTAATCAGAAATACTGATCTATAGATCTTCAAATTATTGTATACAAGGCCTCCCCTATTATTAAAAATATTTGCTCTTTATCCTCAGTAAGCCTCCATAACTCATTCGGATTTACTCAGACAGATGCGTTGTCTGCAAAAATCTCAATGCGATCTCAAGAAAAGTTGACAAGGCCTAAAAATCTTCTTAAGACAGTTACATTATTAACTTTAAAATAGTTTTTTTTTCTTTTTGTTTCGTCCATGGACTCTCTTCCATGTATCTGGAAGGACTGACACAAAAATCTGTCATTCTCTGAGCCACAGACAAAATGTCATGGGATAGCTCGCTAGTTTGTGTAACTGGATCTTTGCTGCTCTGTAAGGACTGATAGTGCTTGCCTTAAATGTCACATTCTTTTTAGAGAGCGCAGAAGATAACTGTCAGTCATAGCTTTCACACTTTGTATCCCAATATACTTTTGGTAACAATCACGTTTATCGAGTTTATCGTTTTTATCGTTTTTGACAGATTTTGATTGTACATCTGCAAAAAAAAAAATAAAAATGCGTACACTGCTTTTTAATATGACTTTCCTGATTGTAGCAAAAACAAAAAGATTGTTTGGAGACTGATTTTCTCGTGAAACTCACAGACTGGGGCCTGCCCATGAACTGCGATTGGCCAAATCCCAGAGAAAGACTCCTCCCACAACCAGAGTTCTTACTCATACCAGAAATGCTACTTGCAAAGACTTTTAACAGTTGACTTTTAGAAACTTTAGGTTGCACAAAACATTTATGTTTCAACAATTGCTGGGTAGCCTCAAGTAAATTAGGACAATCTACTACCTTTAATTTAATAACCAAATCCAAGTATGGAATCTTTTGTAACAATTGCTCAATCATTAATTTATTGTTTCCTGCAACCTCATCTGTAGAATTGTTGTTAAACACTAAACACCAGGTTCTTTTCCATGTATCTAATTTGCATAAAGTTCTTTCTACAATCTCAATTAATGGATTCTCCTGTAAGCTTCCTTCTGCCCTTCTATGTGTTTGGAATGACCACATGTAAACGTAGTTGTTTGTCCATTAAAGAACTTATCTACACTCTGACATTGTTCCATAAACCATTGCATGTCTGTATTCCATATATGGAATGTATCAATTCCCAATAGTACAGGGACATGTTTATACTTTTGAGCTTGAGATATTTACCATTCCATTTTATCTGCTTATATGAACAAACACACTCACTTCTGTTTACAATGAAAGTCCTGTGCGCACTTAAAGAGAAACAAGAGATGAGAAGTGTCTTTTTTCTTTTGCCTTTTGTTCTTTCTTTTGTCCTTAAACTTCTGTCTTCAATATTCAGAATCCGAATTCCAAACCTGCCTCATCCAAAGGGAACATCTGGCGGGTTGCTTACAATGGTGGGCTTTTAAAAATAATGTGAAGTTTTAGTCCTTTTTACAGCACTATCCTCAGGCCTCCAACCTGATATCCTGTGAGAACGTCTCACGTGTCCTGGCTACCAGCTTCCTCTGACAGGTACTATAACCTTGGCAGAAATCTGCATGTACTTAATGTCAAACTTTCCTAACCGGAAGTCCTCCCGGATCTAAAAATACTTGAGACCACTGTCCAGATGGTAATGTCAATCAACCTTGTACAAGCTGGGTCTTTTGTTTTTTGTTTTTTTTTTCTTCTCCTTGCTGAACTGCAAGCTGTCAATAGGTGAGAAAACAGACAAAAAACTAAACCCCGGTAGCAGGATCGTTGACTGGAGTCAAGGATAAATATTCTTCATCCAGGTCCGCATTCTTCATCAAAATGTTTTAAATAGACTTCTCAGCTGTCACGATACTTCAGGAAAGTTGTTTATTTTCTTAGTAAAGCAAAACATACAAAACAGAAAAGTTTCACGCATCAAAAAGAGAGATGTTACGTGTCTTTAGAGTGTAGGACGTTCTTTTCTCATCTCTGCTTGATCTGTAGATATAGTTGTCTTTTATAATATATGTAAAGAAAATGTCAGAAAAAAGTGTGTCCCAAGAAGGTAGTAATTCTAAATATAAAAGTAACACCCACTCTTGCATATATGGTTTGAGTCTATAGTTAAGACACATAACTCCACCCAGCATAGAAACTCAGAATAGAAATACATACATAGCAACATGGCTTCTCTGTCCTTCACAAAGACATAATGAAGTAACCTTCAAAACTAACATATTACATTATAACATTCATATGCATTTCAGAGACTTTTGTCATTTAAAATAATATTAAACTCTAAATCTCTAACATATTGTACTATAGGCAGTGCTAACCGTATATCACACATCTGTAACAATCACTGGCAAGACAGCTAAGTGCAGAGATGGCCACAGAATGTCATGTAAGGGGTTCCTCGTCCTATACATGTTGCCTCCAATAGTTGGGACCTCCTCAGTAGGGGAGGAGGCACACCATCTACCTGCTTTATTATAACTACCTGTCTCCAGGCAACCAACCCAGCTGATTAACAACATAGCTTAAACACATGAAGCAGAGAGACCACAGCTGATAGAGACAACCCAGCTGTGATTAAAGCCGTAAATCTTCAGATGTCACCACCCATAAATTCTAGGGGACACTAGCCACTATGTATATCAAGTGATGTCTAAGAACTTATACCCAATGGGTGATTAAATATTATACAACTACATACCATGGATATCTTTTACAACTTATGTATATACACATAATGGAATGACATTATATACCAAAAAAAAAAGCTATAAAATTAAACAATATTAATAATTTATTTGTTTTAAAATGTTATAAGAATTACTATTTAAAATAGGATATTAATCTAACCTAATTTAACCAAAATTGTTTTTAATGATGTCAATGATTATACATTACAGTCGGATATTTTGATAAATCGATTTATTCAGAAGGGGTATGTTGTGGAATTTAATAAAGAAGAAATGGATAAAGTGGGTAACGTAGATAGAAAAATGTTACTTGCCAAAAATAAAATCCCTAAGCTACAGGATCACACATTTAAAATAATACTAGATTGTAATGTGCAATATAAAGAGGTTGAAAACATATTTTAAAAAACATACTGGAGCATTTTATTGAAAGATAAAACATTAAGACCCATTTTACCAGCTCTCCTAAATTGAGTAAAAGATCTTCCAATAGGAAAGGACAATAAGCTACTCTTGTTTTTGTCGGGGTTCCACGCATGTGGTAGGTGCGTGGGATGCCAATACTCAAAAAACAATATTAAAAATGGAAAAAATTTATTGCTACCAGTACCTCAAAGAAAATATTAATCTAAAGATCTTATAACATGTACTACAGTAGGGGTTTTCTACATGTTAGAATGTGGAAGTGGACTCCAATGCATTGGACATACCTCAAGACCCCTACAAGTGAGAATAGCTGAACATATAAATATTAAGGGAGGTGAAATTAGTAATTTTAGGGTTTATTTACTAAATCTAGAGAGGGCAAAAGTAGTCACAATTCTGCAGAGAAACCAATCAGCTTCCAGGTTTTATTGCTAAAGCTTAATTAAACAAGCTGAGGTTAGAAGCTGATTGGTTTCCTGCAGAATTGTGACTAAGCTTGCCCTCTCTAGTTTTAGGAATTAAACACCAATGTGACTAAGCATTTTAGAAAGGTCCATAAAAGGGATCCTGGTTCACTCAAAATTTGAGGGATCGAAAATGTCGAAAAGCATTGGAGAGGGTCAAATTATATAAGGCAGTTGAGTAGGAGAGAATTCTATTGGATATTTGAAATGCAAGTTTTGTCTCCCAGAGGTCTTAACATCAATTTTGACCTCAACTGCTTTATTTTTGATGGTTAATTCCCCTCTTTAGATACACCACATGCTTTTTAGTATTGCGATTAACTTCTGATACTGTCCCTGTGTTATTTTAATATATTTTGTGAGAATTAATATCCTATTTTAAATAGTAATTCTTAATAAACTTTAAAACAAATTATTAATATTGTTAAATTTTATAGTTTTTGTTTTTTTGTTATATGATGTCATTCTATTATGTGTATATACATCAGTTGTAAAAGAATGTGAATACACCCCTCACATTTTTGTAAATGTTTTATTATATCTTTTCATGTGAAAACACTGAAGAAATTAAACTTTGCTACAATGTAAAGTAGTGAGTGTACAGCTTGTATAACAGTGTAAATTTGCTGTCCCCCTCAAAATAACTTGACACAAAGCCACTAATGTCTAAACTGCTGGTAACAAAGGTTAGTGCACCCCTAAGTTTAAATGTCCAAATTGGGCCCAAAGTGTCAATATTTTGTGTGGCCAGCATTATTTTCCAGCACTGCCTTAACCTTCTTGGACATGAAGTTCACCTGAGCTTCACAGGTTGCCGCTGGAGTCCTCTTCCACTCCTCCATGAAAACATCACAGGGCTGGTGGATGTTAGAGACCTTGTGCTCCTCCACCTTCCATTTAAGGATGCCCTACAGATGCTCAATAGGGTTTAGGTCTGGAGACATGCTTGGCCAGTCCACCACCTTTAACCTCAGCTTCTTCAGCAAGGCAGTGGTCGTCTTGGAGGTGTGCTTGGTGTCGTTTTCATGTTGGAATATTGTCCTGCGGCCCAGTCCCTGAAGGGAGGGGATCATGCTCTGCTTCAGTATGTCACAGTACATGTTGGCATTCATGGTTCCCTCAATGAACGTATGTAGGCAAAAAAAACTTGTCTTTGTACTCCTCACCTGGTTGCCGCCACACATGCTTGACACCATCTGAACCAAATAAGTTTATCTTGGTCTCATCAGACCACAGGACATGGTTCCAGTAATTCATGTCCTTAGTCTACTTGTCTTCAGCAAACTGCAGGCTTTCTTGTGCATCATCTTTAGAAGAGGCTTCCTTCTGGGACGACAGCCATGCAGACCAATTTGATGCAGAGTGCGGCGTATGGTCTGAGCACTGACAGGCTGACCCCCCCACCCCTTCAACCTCTGCAGCAATGATGGCAGCCCTCATACATCTATTTCCCAAAGACAACCTCTGGATATGACGCTGAGCACATGCACTCAACTCCTTTGGTCGACCATGGCAAGGCCTGTTCTGAATGGAACCTGTCCTGGTAAACCGCTGTATGGTCTCGGCCACCGTGCTGCAGCTTAGTTTCAGGGTCTTGGCAATCTTATTATAGCCTAGGCCCTCTTTATTTAAAGCAACAATTCTTTTTTTTCAGATCCTCAGAGTTCTTTACCATGAGGTGCCATATTAAACTTCCAGTGACCAGTATGAGAGAGTGAGAGCGATAACACCAAATTTACCACACCTGCTCCTCATTCACACCTGAGACTTTGTAAGACTAACAAGTCACATGATATCGGGAAGGAAAAATGGCTAATTGGGCCCAATTTGGACATTTTCAATTAGGGGTGTACTCATTTTTGTTGCCAGCAGTTTAGACAATAATGGCTGTGTATTGAATTATTTTGAGGGGACAGCAAATTTACACTGTTATACAAGCTGTACACTCACTACTTTACATTGTAGCAAAGCGTCATTTCTTCAGTGTCGTGATATGAAAAGATGTAATAAAATGATTACAAAAATGGGAGGGTGTACTCACTTTTGTGAGATACTGTATATATATATATATATATATATATATATATATATATATATATATATAGTGGATTTCTGCATGGTGCACAGAGAAGGAATTTCTAAACATTCTTTGTTTTCTTTTTTCTTTTTTGCAAATTTTATTAGAATGTTATATATATGTTTATGCACATGGTTTTTGAGGTTGCTGATACATGGCACTAAGGTTTGGGATTCAGGGTTTTTAGGAGAGTTGCGCTACACCATTTTGGGTATTAGTCTATATAATAAGTTGTTGAATCACTTATAGGTGTTGGCTAGCAATTCATCTAGTACCAATTTTTTTTTTTTATTTATTATTATCAAATTGAGTTGGTTGATCACACATTAGTAACCTTTATTGGCCCAGAAATTTGTCGACAACTGTACCCATGATAGAAGCATAGACATGTTCCTTTAAGAGGCCCAAGCACTTAAAACTGACAATAATGGCCCGAGGTGTAGGGTCAATGATATCAGGAGGACACATCCATTTCCTAAGGTATATTCTCAAAAAAAAGGACCACAGTAAACTACAATCCACATAAAAATCTTATTCTTTGTTGAGCTATCCATTTTAAAAATGAATATTTACAAGTAAAATGGGTTTCCCTATTACTTGTGCCTATTTTTTTAGCAAAATTAGCTGGAATGTTTTCCAGTTTGGAAATAGAATGTTTTACCATTGATTTTTTAGGGAATTACAGATCATTAATGGATTAAAAACTTTCCCGAATTGAAAACTACAGTATAAAACAGGCACATTTTATTGACATTTTTTAGTAAGTATTTATTATTTACAAGAGCTCCTTCAAGAACACAAAGTACTGCTCTGATGCTGCATGTATATTTGATCAGTTTAGGAAAAGATTTACAACCGCTCTTCCTCCAGAGGCAGACTGCTATACTTCTCTGGAGATGGCTCAGGGAAAACAACATAAAATGAGAAAGGATGTACAGCAGGGATCTGGGAAGCACCAGGAAGAATGACCTTGAAAACACATACAAAGGCATGTGAAATGGGAGGTATCCAAGACTACCCCACTCTGTCTCCCACAGAAAATTCTAACAGGTCCTAATAAATGTGTTTGGGCTATAATATTCCCAGGACAAAGCCGTACGCACACCTCCCAGCCAGCTGAAAATGAGCGAACACAGTTGCTAATATTACATTGTACATAGGATTAGCATATCCTTGTGGCAGGGGCTAAGTATATGCCAGTTAAGGTGATAGCCCATGTCCACATTACTATAATTGTAGAGATGTACCCATTTACTCACAATGCTCAGATGCAGGAGCAGACTCCTTTTAACCACTTAAGGACCAGGCTTATTTCTGACACTTGTTGTTTGCAAGGTAAAATCGGTATTTTTTGCTGGAAAACTACTTAGAACCCCCAAACATTATAAATATTTTTTTTAGCAAAGACTCTGGAGAATAAATCGGCAGTCATTGCAATATTATTTGTCACGTGGTATTTACACAGGGGTATTTCAAACACAATTGTTTTGGAAAAAATACACTTCACTGCATTTAAAAAAACTTAACAGTAAAGTTAGCCCAATTTTTTCTATAATGTGAAAGATAATGTTACACTGAGTAAATAGATACCCAACATGTCATGCCTCAAAATTGTGCACGCTCGTAGAATGGCGACAGTCACTGGCACTTAAAAATCTCCATATGTGACACTTTAAAAATTTCTACAGGTTACCAGTTTAGAGTTACAGAGGAGGTCTAGGGCTATTGCTCTCACTCTAATGATCACGACGATATCTCACATGTGTGGTTTGAACAACATTTACATATGTGAACGTGACTTGCGTATGCGTTCGCTTCTGAGCGCGAGCTCGGAGGAATTGGTTAGCTTTAAATTTTTTTTTTCTTATTTATTTTACCTTTTAACTGTCCATTTAAAAAAAAATTGTAATCACTTTTATTCCTATTACAAGGAATGTAAACATCCCTTGTAATAGAAACAAGCAGGACAGGTCCTCTTTAATGTGACATCTGGGGTCAAAAAGACCTCAGATCTCACATCTACTCTAAAAAGCAAAAAAAAAAAGTATTTTTTTTTCATCATGAAAAATAATAGGCCCTTTAAGGCTGTTGGGAGGAAGCAACGTATGACATTGCTCCGGCCCTCCAAGGCTATAGAGTCGAGTGGGGGCCAGCTTGCCCTCAATTGACTTCCTGCCTAGGAGGGGAAAGGTTCGGATAATTTTCCCCGTTACTGACGGCTCTGGTAAGTGGAGAAAATGACCGGGAAGCGGCGGGTGGGGGGCACCTCTCTTGCCAACCATAAAAGTGATCTTGTGGGGAATCCGCCGCTGGGACCATTTTTATGTGAAAGAAAAAAGAAAGTAGAAAAAAAAACAAAAATGGGGTTATGGCAGCTATCTGCTGCCATAACCCCGGTATTTAACCTCAAAGTACCGACGTAAAACTGCGGCTGGCGGTCTGGACATGCCCAGGGAAGATATGTTTCTCTGATTCCCTCCCTTAGCAGGTCAGAAATGGCACACCTGATGAGGCAGATGTACCTTGGCAAGTGGTCTGCAGCCAAGTGAGATGCCCTCCACTGTCAGAATCGGTATGCATGCAGCCAGGCCAGAGCCTAATGGAATGCAGCTTCTCCAAAAGACCAAGCTACTGTGGAGAATCCCTCTCTGATTTCTACCCTAGCACTGCAGTTCCAACGGGGTGATGCTTTGTCCTCATGTCTTGGATAACCCTGGCTATTTATCGGTGTTACCTGAGCTACCCTGAACTTTACTGTGTGGGACACTATTTATGAGGACAATTACAAGTAACTGTTTGTACCCTGAACACTTTCATTAAGGTAATGTTTCCTAACTAAACTTTATTGTTATAGAGTCTTATAGAGAATATACTATTGCTGTGTAGAGTCCATGTTTGTGCAGCTTTCATAATCCGTTCTGCATTATTCTGCAGTGTATGCATGCTCTTTGCCATTCTGAACCTATTTTGCATTATAGATTCTTCTTTGCATCTGTTTAGTAAACTGCAAGTTCCAGTTACTCATTGATTATTCAGCTGATTGGGACTGGTGATTAAGACAGGTGTTTGGTTGTTTAGGCTAGTTGGTTCCAATAATTCTATGGCCATGTTCTTTCCATCATAAACAGTGTGAGTATAGTAATTGGGGCAAGGTCTTACATTTTGGAAAAGGTTTTTTTTTTGCATTCCTCTGCATCAGTAGTCAAATTTATTCCCAGTCTGGTAAATATTCATACCCTCTAGGATTTGTAAACACTTTGTCACCTGTGACCCTTCTACTGTTTTCACCTCCTGAAAATATCTTCTATCACAAATATATCTTTATGAAAGAAACACCAGCATTGTCTGACCCTTGAGAACCTTTGTATATGAAATATTTAGATATGAGACCACTCGCGGAGGCTGGCATATTTTAATACCCCTAAGAAAAACAAGAATGCCCCATTTGTAGACATCGCACAACCCCCTCTGTTGACCCAGGCCACTGATCTTCAGGTGGATTTTAAAGTGGTTCTTCAAAATCCAAAGCATTGCTCTCTTGCTTCCTCTTCCCAGTCCACCTGGTAGTCTTATAGGCAACCATCCCTAATCTTAGCATGTCATCACTGCAGTAACTACAAGGCATGGTGGTAGACATGGCAGTAGCCTTTTAATGGAGAACAAATTGCCAAGGGACATTATGCCGGCAGTGCAAAGTGCAACTGAGCAACCACCAAGAAGCAGTCTCATTTGCAGCTCCAAGGGCATAAAGGGTAGGGTCTGCTCCCTGACTGCTATAGGTGGGCTATTCCATATTAACGATATATTTTCCTTTATCCATGAAGGACAACTTATATAAGGTTCACCTAACTTATCCATTTAGAGCATTATATACTCTCCTTTACTTGCTTTTGTGTCACTGGCACCATGGACAAAAAGCATAATGCAAGCCAAAAAATGACTTGTGAGAGCTTACACAGGGCTTCAGCATCCTTCCCAACTCCCATGCGACAGTGCAGGGTCCAGTCATAAGTCACATGCTGACCCATACCCTGAAGTTCCATGTATTTCACCTACCTTCCAGCAGCTACTGGGTGTTGGTTAAACAACCCTTTTACTTTGCCCTGCGTGGGCAAAGGGATGGGTCACAATAAAGTGACAGTGAACAGGAAGCTGAAATAATACAATTAGCAACACCCGACACAGATAATACATGCTCGGGGAACCAGTGTACACATTAAAAAAAACAGAATTTTTTAAAAGAGAGGTGAGGGGTTGAAATAACTGTCAGCATTTTGCTGCTATCTTTGTCCCTTTTAGGGAGATCACTCTAAATCTAACTGCCCCTAAGTACTAGTGACACTGGGAATATATGTGAGGGTGAATTTGTATTGTCACCAGAACAAGAGTGAAACAGAAATCTTCCAATGGGGGCATGTGTTCCCACAGAATGTATGGGAGGAGATATCTTCTCACTTTCTGTTGTATTTACAGGGCAGGAAGTGAAGGGAAAACACAGATGGCAAAAGACTAACAGCTGGCTTAACCCTCTCCTGTGGTTTTAGATACCTGTATATTGTACTTTCAGTTCCTGCTAATGAAATCCAGAAAAATTTACACCAGTACCGCAAAACTGTGCAATGCCCCCCCCCCCCCACGATTGACTTTCTTTGCCATTGATGATTTCTGTAGGACTGGAGTAAAGAGGAGCAGTACTGATGGCGCAGAGGCATTTCATTCAGATTTATCAGTGGTGTTCATAATATGACTACATAAGAGGAGTATATAAACAGCCTGAACAGAGACTTGTGATTCTAGCCCAGAAGGATCACAGCTTTGGCATAAGGTATTCCTAAAGTGAGTTGTTACAGGCAGCCAATACATTTCAGGGCTCCAAACTGTTTCATTTGGAAGGACTGTCCATTTTGTTGTCCCTCTTTTTGGTACTACTAATTGCACCAAACCTTCTATCCAACCTCTAAATTACCACATCTGTTATTTTGCTTAACAAGAATATACAGGAAATGTAGTGGTTAAAAAAACACTAGTTTTGTTTTTTGAATATTAATTCTATTAATTAATTAAAGTGGTTGTAAATTATACGCTTTTTTAATTAAAATAATAAACATGGTATACGCACCTGCACTGTGCAATTTTATTGCACAGAGCGGCCCCGAACCTCCTCTTCTGGGGTCCCCCACCAGCGCTCTCAGCTTCTCCTCTTCTCTGTGTGCTACCATAGGAAGCTGCTTTCTATGGTGGCACACCTTCGGGCTCACTCCCAAACTCAAAAGACACACACAACTTATCTTGGCCCCGCCCTCCTCACAGGATTTGACTGATGGCAGCAGGAGCCAATAGCTCCCACTGCTGTGTCTGTGCCTGTGAGGGCAGGGAGAGAGAACCAGCACTGCTGCAGACAGGCACAGATCTGGATCAAGCTAGGATTTGGGTAAGTATTTAGGTTAAATGAGGGGGCAATACAACTACCGGGACTTTGCTTTACCTTAACCACTTGCCGTCTGCCTGCAGTAATATTACTGCGGCAGAGTGGCTTGTTATCGTCTGACGACGTAATACTACGTCGTCAGACACTCCCCTTTCTTGGCCGGAGGCTCGCTCCCGCTGTTTTCAGTCACAGCGGGAGTCGGGCCAGGGGAGGAGCAGCAGCGATCGCCGCCGCTCTTCCCCGATCGTCAGGGATCTAATGTGGAGATCCGCCTGCTTGTGTAAACAAAGCGGGCGGATCTCCTAAGTGACAGGCAGGGTCAGATTGCAGGGTTCAGCATAGCTGAACCCTGGATCTGTCCTTGTGTCACTCAGTCACCTCCCCCCACACACGTCAGTAAGCACCAGGCATACATTAACCCCTCCCTCTCCAATAAAATTAACCCCTTCCCTGCCAGTGCCATTTTTACAGTAACAGTGCATATATATAGCACTGATTACTGCAGTAATGTCACTGGTACCCCCAAAAGTGTAAAAAATGTCAGTCAAGGGTCCGATCTGTCCGCCGCAATGTCGCAGTCCCGCAAAAAAAATCGCAGATCGCCGCCATTATGCGTTAAAAAAAAACCACCAAAAATGACAGAAATCTTTCCCTTTGTTAGTAAACGCAATAACTTTTGCGCAAACCAATCAAAATACGCTTATTGTGATTTTTTTTACCAAACATAGGTAGCAGAAAACAAATTGGCCAAAAATTCAAAAATTGAAAAAAATTTTGATTTTTACATTTTTTTGGGGGGAATTTCATATAAAAAAATGTGAAAAATATTGTTGTTTTTTCAAAATTTACGCTCTTTTTTTGTTTATAGCGCAAAAAGTAAAAATCGCACAGGTGATCAAATACCACCAAAAGAAAGCTCTGTATGTGGGAAAAAAAGGACATACATTTCCTTTGGGTATGGTGTCGCACGACCGCGCAATTGTCAGTTAAAGTCACACAGCGCCGAATCGCAAAAAGTGGCCTGGACGTAAGACAGCAAAATCCTCCGGTGGTAAAGTGGTTAATGCATGGAATGCAACTTAAGTTCTAGAAGAGATAGGCTTGACTCTCTAAACATATTTACATGCTATTAACTTTGAGTTGACTGAGCAATGAGGAAATAGAAGGGAACACCTGACTTCACTCCCAAATATATGTCCTTTGACTGCGACGTCTTGTATTATTAGTATTAGGTTTTCAAGACGCCTACAAATTAACATGTGTAACATTTATAAATTCTCTACTTTTATGGAAATGCACCCTTTCAAAAGGTGAAACAGATTGCCCAAAGCCATCAAGCACATATTATATCTCAATGCTTTTCACTGCTCTTCACAGATGAGAACTAACATTTCTTATAGGTTACTTTAACTGCACACCATTGCACTTTGCAGACACTAAACAAGCCTAAATGAAGCCAAATAAATTATCAAAGAAATAAAGGTCTGTGCACTCATGACATAGAAGAAACAAAATAAACACAGCTTTCTATATATATTTGTATACTTTTTGCTATACATCCTTTCTGTATACCCTGACGCATTGTTAGACTAAATAACATAAGCATGCCCAATATTTCCATTTCCATTGTCTCTCTGCTAGCCGGCCTATTTAAGTGACTCACTTGTAGTAAACAAATATTAACTCAGAGAAAGCAGAATGGGCTCAGAGGTAATGCTTCTTTATTTAAAATGCATTAAGCCAGTCCTCTTGCTCTGCAAAAACTATATGATAATGCTATCATTACTGTTATTATTATTATATGGACATAACAATGGCTATACATTTATTTTAAGGGAGGTAATTGCCTTTTTGAGATCAAAGGGCAGAGAACCTCCTCAAGACAAGTAGGACTAGAATAAATAAGGTCACAAGAGGCAATAACCATCACTTATTTAGGTGTTATTATCTCCCCGGGGACGCTCTGCATCTACTACTATTTATGCATATTAATTTTTATCAAATATAAATTGCATATTTGTATTAGCACGTTCCTCTTGTCGGCCTTCAATGCACCCTTGTATTGATCATCCTATTTGCCTCCAGACTCTTGAGGTTCCCCCTCCCTATGCTTTGACTCTTCTTCACTTCCATCATTCCTCCATATAACTCTTCCACCCACAGCATCCTCCTGGTATCAAGTGGAGGCGTAATAGGAAACATAGGCAACATCTAAATAGTCTAAATAATACAACAGTTCAAAGACCCCTGGGACTGAAGAAAATGCCATTATGACCCTCAACTGATGTCTGTGGGACGTTAGGGCACCTTGTCAGACACATCAATTTGATCTCGCTGAATATATTTCATGTCTTACATTATTCAACCTGTTTTGTTACTGCAGTGAATTATGTTTTATTAGTAGTATACCTTTTGTGTATTATTATGAGTGACAAGGTTACAAGAGACATAAAGCTGCGCATGGCTGTCTAATTTTAAATATAGCATCGATTTTGAAAAACAATGTTGTGTAGGTAACTTTGTACTAAGTGTGATATACATGGTACAATAAATATGGCAGTGGGCTTTTTCATGATACAGCAAGTGTACTGTGTACTTGTACATTTTTTGTTTTAAAAATTAAAGCAGTATTAAACCCAAATCCAAAATTGTTTTATATTGCAACTTACTAATCATTATAAGTGGTGACTGCACCAGTTTCCTTTTCTTTGCCATTTTTCCCTCTGTTTTCACCTGGTGATCTGGCCGGTAACACACTTCCCTATTAGTGAGAAACAACTCTAGAGGAATAAGCACAGGCAGCATAGCAGACAGCAGCATTGTCAGACTGGGGGGGGGGGGCAGTGTATATTGTATTAGCAGATTTAAATACACTAACAAATTGAAACAAAACTCCAGCTCGCAGGTTACAGAAAACTGTTTTTTCCTTTTGGGTTAAAGATTTTGCATGAATAAATAAAAGCTGATTTTGCATGAATAAATAAAAGCTGATTTTGCATGAATAAATAAAAGCTGACCATTTTATTCACCTCTCCCATTGTTAAGTGGTTTATGGTTGGTGAAAAACAACAGAGTTGCTGGCTGAACCACCAGATGAAAATAGAAGAAAAAGAGCATAAAAAAGGAATCTAATATGGTCATCACATGTAAGAATTGGTAAGCTTCAATATAATACCTATTGGTTTTAGGTTCAATACTGCTTTAAAATAGAAGTACATCCAAAGCGCTTTTGGCTGTACTTCGATGGATCACAGGAATCCAGTTCATTCTGCACTCCTGTGATACATTTCCACTGAGCTGTTCCAGATTCTGAAAAGATCCCAACCATTTGGCTAGGATCTGCCCAGAAGACTGGACCAACAGCTGGCTCAGCCTCTCAGCAGTCCGCTGAGAGCCTGAGCATGCTCCCTCTCACCCCTCACCAGTCCAGAGCTCCAGTGAGTGCTGGAGGGGCAGAGCAGAGAGCTGGTGACTGATAGTCCCTGGTTCTCTGCTCACAGAATGCTGAGAACTGAGCAACTGGCTGTCTTTGATCGCTACGTTCAGAGCTGGCGGGATACAGATGCGGCATCCACCTAGGTAAGTAAATACTTTTTTTTCTGAATCCCATACTCACATTTTTCAACTACACTCTGACCTCCAAATTCACTGAATACTGCATATACAGTATACCTAACCATTGCTGACCTCTATCGCTATACACATTTCTATATCCTCTAATGTAAGTGCTCATTACCCTCTAAGGAGGCCTTACATGTCCTTTTTTTTTAGCAGGTCATTCTTAATAAGGGCCAGAATCTGGCAACAACTGGTGACTGAGTTTCAGGCAAATATACAAACAATACCAATACATGCAAATATATATTTCCTAAAAATAATTACATTAATTGGTAAATGCAATCGGTGTCGGTAAACCTGAATTTGTCTTGATATTATCCTCCTGTAATTTCCTATATTGCAGCATTAGGGAGAGGCACCCCTAGCAGCAAACCAGGTGTGCTGTATATACATATTTAGAGCATGCTGACAGTAGGAGAGGGGAGGAGATGAACTGCTTTAGTTATCAATGTCCAATCACAGGCTTTTGGAAGAGAGGTGACTTTTCTATTTTTCACGACTGCAGTAAAGAACTGTCACTGACTGTGATTGACTAACTACCTCTATTTTATTTATCACAGGTACTCACATAGTGCTGACAATTTACACAGCGCTTTACATATTTATTGTACTTTCACATCAGTCCTTGCCCTCAAGGAGCTTACAATCTAAGGTCCCTAACTCACACTTATACACTGGGGCCAATTTGGACAGGATCCAATTAACCTACCAGCGTGTCTTTGGAGTGTGGGAGGAAACCAGAGTACCCAAAGGTTTTGAACTTTCCTCCAACTAGTTAGAGGTCATGGCCCCCTGATCTTGATCTTGGCTTCATATTGAAAATACTGCCCCCTGGAACCTTATTCACCCCCTTGATGTATTTAAAGGTTTTAGTCGTGTCCCCTCTTTTACTTGTTCCTCCAGACTGTACATATTAAGAACCCAAAGTCTCTCCTGGTACGTTTTATCCCCCAGCCCCCAGAACTTTCACCAGTTTTGTTGCCTGTCTCTGAACTCGTTCTATCATTCTATCTTCTCAATATCTTTTTGTAAGTGAGGTCTACAGTACTGGACACAATATTCCAAATAAGCTTTAACTAATATTCTATAGGGGAATCAGGACCTCCTTCCTCCTGTTCATTTAGTTGTTTGCCTCACATTTTAGCATTGCATTAATGAATACAATAAAACAATGCAACTCAATCAAGTCAAAAATAATTACCCTTTTTTTCATGTGGGTTTTTTAGCTGCTACTGTATTCAAAATGAGTGGCGCCACAATGCATCACATCACAGTATATGCGCCACCATTCTTTGTGGTAACAAACGGTAACTGTGCATAACCACAATGATAAATCTGAACGGAACCTAAAAACCTAACCTAAGAATCAGCAAAACACAAGCAAACTTTAATGTAAATTAGTCTTGAAACTGATAGGATTTGCATCAGATATCCTGTACCAACACTGCTAGCGAATGGAATAAACCCTCTTTAATGATTTGTGCATATCTCTGGTATCAATCAATCATACTGACTTATTTATTAAAGAGCTAGAATCCAGCGGCTTATAGAGCTTGGATGCTGTTGTGCAAATATGCGCTGTCGGCTTTTGAAGCTTGTACTTTTTAATTAATTTAAGTTGATTAAAAATATAGTTCATGTGATTTTAACAATTTTAAGTACATCATTTTAAAGGGAAATTGAACCTTATTCAATTGCTGTTTTAAAGTAGATCTAAATCCTAACTGGTTGACATTTAGTTTGCTAGAACCCCATGCATCACAGTAACAACTGCCATCATTTTTTTTGTTTCATTTTTATTTTTTTTATCTTATTTTTGCTTCTGATCTTCTTCAGTCTATTTCAGCCACCTCCTGTCCAGTTGCACGGACTCCAGCAATGGCTGAATATCCTTGCCCAGGACTGGCTTTCTGATGCCCATGCCATGTGTCAGCAAGGCCACTGGTGGCGCATATGATGAGGTGACAAGGCAGCAGCACAATCGGGAAACAGTTGTCAACCCAGAACAGGAAGCGCCTGAACAAGGAACATCATTGTTGGATAATCAAGGATTATTTTAATGAAAGTTGAAGATTTAAAAAGATTGGAAACACATATTGAAATTGCATTAACATGTTGAAGCCTATATACAATTTTATCGATTGAGTTAAGATCTAGTAACTACAAAATTGCAAAACTGTCCACTTAGTAATTTATATGTTGTCAGGGAAATTAGGCTTTAAAGAGATTCAGGATGCGTTACACACTTGGAGCTATTTATTGACTAATAGCCAGTTTGATCCTCAGTTTGAACCCTTCTAAACCTATAAAAGCCACTCATGGAAGCAGACAGACTAATATATTTCTTTTGGGTGAGAGTTTACATGATGAAGAAGTGAGGCTTTTTACAGACACTACGGTGTTATGCTTGAATTGCCTGCCACCTCCCATGCAGCAAGAATATAAACATGGGGGGGGGGGGCTTATTGTAAAGATATAAGCTCCATTCTACAGGGTAGGCAAATTGAATATTTGAATTATAGAGAGGTTCGCATTGGGGGTTGAATAGATCTACAGGTAACTATAAAACCTTTTTTGGAAAAAGAAGCTATAAACCGTAACTAGACAGATTGTATTATTTATTATAAACCACTATATGGGGGGGATTTACTAAAACTGGTGCACACAGAATCTGGTGCAGCTGTGCATAGTAACCAATCAGCTTCTAGGTTATAAGGCCCCTTTCACACATACAGACCGTTCATTTTCTCAGTTCAGTCATGTCAAAATGGATGAAGTATTTATCCATTTTTCATCGGTTTTTCATCCATTTTTTATCCATTTTTCATCTGTTTTTTTTTACATCCACTACCAATGCAAAGATAGATAAAAAACTGACCGTTTGTGAGTTTACATCCGTTTTTCATCCGATCCTTTTTTTTAACGGAAGAAAAATAGAGCTTTGATCAGTTTAAAAAAAACAGATGATGACGGATGCGGATGTAAACTGATGTAAATGGATGATCATCCATTTACATCCGTTTTTCCATAGAGCTGCATTGATGTCCATCATTTTTCATCCGTCAACGGATAGATGAAAAACAGACAAACGGACAGCATCTGTGAAAGGGGCCGAAGTCAAAGCTTAAATAACAAGCTAAAGTTAGAAGCTGATTGATTACTATGCGCAGCTGCCCCACATTCCATATGCACCAGTTTTAGTAAATCCCCCCCCCCCCCCCCCATATGTCTTAAACAATTGCAATTTTCATTATCTTTTTGAAAATAGGTTTTCACTTTTTCAGTTATATCTCAACACTAATTATCTCATCCAGCCTCTTTGCAGGTAATTCCTGTTAACATGCACTAGCTATGTGGTCAGTTACATGTCATTGCTCTGGATGGGCTTTCTGTTGGTGACAACGGCTAAACATGGCTGTACATTGAGTTTCGACATAGCCCCTTTTAGTTTCAACCAGAAATGCATGTGACAGAATGACATTGAAGGAAAGCAATTAGGGGAGCATTATCATCTCATAACAGGAAGGGATTGATTTATTAAAACTAGAGAGTGCAAAATCTGGTGCAGCTGTGCATGGTAGCCAATCAGCTTCTACATTCAGCTTGTTCAATTGAGCTTTGACAAAAAAAACCTGGAAGCTGATTGGTTTCTATGCAGAGCTGCATCAGATTTTGCACTCTCCAGTTTTAGTAAATCAAACCCCCCCCCCCCTGTCTGCGCAAGAACCCTCATGGTTAGATCTGCAGGTAATATTTTATAAAAGCTGCAGATTTAGAAAAATAAATTACCTTTGAAATGATATAAACATGTTAAAGTATACATTTTATGACTGGATTTACATCTATTTTAAAAGTTTCCTCTGAAAACAGAATATGGAATTTATTGTTAAATAATAAATTTCAAGCTAAAACCATTTGTTCTCACTGACATATTTTTCTGCCGTACACTAGAAAAGCAAATTAAAAATAAACTATGATAAGTAACCTGCAGCCTTTATAAACCGGTTGTGTCTAAAATCCATTATGTAGAACAATTTTCCAGGGCATATTAGTAAGGGAACCAACCATTAAGAGAACTCTCTCTCTTTAGTCCTGTAGATTAGAGTATGAATAGAAAGGCTCCAGGAAGAATCCTTTTTGAATACAATTACAGTCTCAGGCTTATTTAATAAGACAGTTCAAAGAGCAGTGATCTGCAAAGTGCAGTAAAGGCACAATGGCCATTTCAGATTATGTAGCCCTATAAGTTGATTTATTATGATTTAAAATATATTTGCTGTATTTCTTTTTTAGGTAATTGGCTAGCATTTAGTTTTAGTCTTCAAAATTACAGTTTACGTCATCAGCTTGCTCCTGTTGTGTCACTAATGCTACCCAATGAGCTTCATTTTTTAGCTAAAAAAATTGTATGTAGTCAGATAAGCTACGTCAATTATCACAGATTGAATTAAATTAATAATAAAAACAATCATCATACAAACCACAACCCTTCAAGTATATTCAATTATAGGCATGCTAATAAAACAAATGTAATTTATGATCCTCCACCAGTGCTCCTCAAATTGTGACTTTTTGATGTCCATCTGTGGTTAATCATGGACCTTGATTTTTCATTAAAACTGGTGTGGGGGCCAGCTATTACTGAGAAATATGTGTCCGTTCAGCAACAACTCACACACCTTCTAATCCCATTCAGGTTATAATTGAGTGAGGCTTACTGAAGGTCATGTCAGTAGACCTAATAGACTGCAATGCCAATACATAGAAAGACAGTGGATTGTCTAAGTGCTTAAGCAGAGCAGACCTCGGATCAGCTGAGAGGGACCTACGACTCCCCCATCATGATCAGTCCACAGATCATGATGGGAAGTGTAAATTTAGCAGTTACTGGCCAAACATGGGAATGATAGTGGTAATTCAGCTTTAACTGCCTACAAAATCTAAGCTGCCCACCGATCTTGTTTTCCAGGGATAGCACCAGTTTTCAAAAAACAGTCCCTGGTAATTTTGTCCCTAAAAATGACTGAGGTTGGAAATAAATACTGCTACTGCTCTTATTAGTAGTATTCTTTTTTTATTGCTATTATAATTAGTAATACTAATAATATTATTATTTTTTATTGTTTCTTCTTCTTCTTCTTGCTCATATTATTATTATTACTACTTTTAAATAAATATTATATTTAACTCTCAGTACCTATTATCTTTGGTTGGCTATTATGTCTTCACATTAAGATTTTAAAGGCTAATATTAATATTATTATTTATTATTCTTTAATTACTATTTATTATGTGAATAATAACAATGATCATTTTGGAAATTGTGGCATTAAAAACACCATGATATTAGAGCAGCAGGTCCTCGAAGATGGTATTAAAAAACAAATAAATAAATAAAAAACAAAGGGACTATGACGGCACTGATATGCAGCGACTTAGTTATTAGATAAAGTATCATGTCAGCCATATGTCCATCTTGATTATTATCACAATGGAATACGCATGGTTCTCTGGTAGCAGCCATTTTGGTTAATTATCTACACTGCTAATTCAAATACAGAGATGTTTTTAGAGTTTTAAACTGTACATGGCTTTAGATTTGAGGATTAAAGTCAAAAGATGCCAAATTATCTCTTTTCCACTGCTGGCTACTTGGCATAGTAATCACGAACTTAAAAAGTAATTGTGATTTTTACATTGCTTATGTCTGATCTACAATGCTGTCATATATGATACAATAGCTTTAAGCACTCTTGTTTAACAGCATCATGTCCATGGAATTGATTTTAAACAGGAGAAAATAAAGGCTGTAAGTCAGCCATCAAAGTCCTGCAGCCCGTGTTTATATCCGACAAGAAATATTCACAACATAAAGCTCTGTTCTGTTTACTACACAAGAGTGGTTATCCCCATTACAGCACCATGCAGCTGCTCTGTCAGTGCTATTGCTTACATGTGATGCCCTCATTACACGTGGCTGTTTTCTAATGAAGAAATTAGAGCTGTAACCAGGCCCATCAGACTCCCATTCCCAGCAAAGTGCCCTTTATTGCTCTACACTATGCAGATTCCAGCACTCCGACACAAATTGCTTGATCTATTTTAATATACGAATATGGTTAATTACCTAGATGCTCCATCAGCTGATAAACAGTGCGATTAAAATTATGAGTGATAGCTGCATCCCTATAACATGATAATGATTGAGAGTTATTACCCATTATTAACAGGGGGACAGAACTTCCCAAATGCCAATATCATTGTATAATGCTCCAGTGCTCTGAGAACTTGGAACCATCAGATTGTTTTCCTCATTATTAAATATTATACAAATATGATTTGTTTACTGATAATGGATGGATAGATAGATAGATAGATAGATAGATAGATAGATAGATAGATAGATAGATAGATAGATAGATAGATAGATGGATAGATAGATAGATAGATAGATAGATAGATAGATAGATAGATAGATAGATAGATAGATAGATAGATAGATAGATAGATAGATAGATAGATGATAGATAGATAGATAGATAGATAGATAGATAGATAGATAGATAGATAGATAGATAGATAGATAGATATGCCAATTTCAAAGTTTGCTGGTCCACTGGTCTGGAAAAACTTGAAACCAGAACCATTTATTCAGTTTTTCTCATTACTAGGTGATACTGGCCATTATTATACACATATGATTATTTCACTTATGATAGATATATAGATAATAGATAGATAATTAGATAGATAGATAGATAGATAGATAGATAGATAGATAGATAGATAGATAGATAGATAGATAGATAGATAGATAGATAGAACACAAATACATACATGAATAGATTGACAGAGGGCATATATATATATATACACATATACATAGATTTATGATAGATAGATAGATAGATAGATAGATAGATAGATAGATAGATAGATAGATAGATAGATAGATAGATAGATAGAGAGATAGATAGATAGATAGATAGATAGATAGATAGATAGATAGATAGATAGATAGATAGATAGATAGATAGATAGATAGATAGATAATTAGATAGATAGACAATAAATATTGATGCCAATATCAGTAAATGTTGGTCCAGTGGTCTGAGAACTTGAAACCAGAACCATTGAATTGTTTTTGTTCATTGCTAATTTTTCATGGCAATTATTATATAAATGGGATCACTTCTACTTATATTAATTTGATAGAAACCAAGATAGATGGGTAGATAAATAGATAGGTAACAGATAAGGTTGTATTTGATTCATAAAGCCATGTTTTATAGGTAGACAGACGGATAGTTTTATAATAGATAGAATAGATGTAAGGAGAGAGCATAGATGAGATTCTATGATTTGTTGTTCTTCTAGAAGAGGATAGGAGATCTGTGCCTGGTCTCTTTGCCCCAGGGGAAGGATCCCTCTCTATAGAGGGGATATGAAGTAAGTTGGTGATCTCCTGTACATTGCACAGTTTGGATGGTAGTAGAGCTCACATATGAGGTTTCCCTCTTGCCCCCATACATTAACACACAAAGCCTACTTCCCCCTACTCCAGACTCAGGTAGATGAGGATATATAGGATGAGTAGGATCTGTCAGAGATCCGTAGAATCTGTTGGATCTGTCAGGGAACTGTCAAGGATCTGTTGGATATGTCAGGGATCCCTTGGATGTGTCAGGGATCTTTCAGGGATCTGTTGGATGTGTCACAGATCTGTCAGGAATCTGTTGCATGTGTCACAGATCTGTTAGGGATCTGTTGCATGTGTCAGGGATCTGATGGGTCTGTCAGGGATCTGTTGGATGTGTCAGGGATCTGTTGGGTCTGTTGGATGTGTCAGAGATCTTTCAGGGATATGTCAGGGATCTGATGGATGCGTCAGAGATCTGTCAGATGTGTCAGGGATCTGTTGGATGTGTCAGGGATCTGTCAGATGTGTCAGGAATGTGTCAGGGATCTGTCAGATGTGTCAGGGATCTGTTGGATGTGTCATGGATCTGTTGGATGTGTCAGGGATCTGTTGGATGTGTCAGGGATCTGTCAGGGATCTGTTGGATGTGTCAGGGATCTGCTGGATGTGTCACGGATCTTTTGGATGTGTCAGGGATCTGTTGGATGTGTCAGGGATCTGTCAGGGATCTGTTGGATGTGTCAGGGACCTGTCAGGGATCTGTTGGATGTGTCAGGGATCTGTTGGGTCTGTTGGATGTGTCAGAGATCTTTCAGGGATGTGTCAGGGATCTGATGGATGTGTCAGAGATCTGTCAGATGTGTCAGGGATCTGTTGGATGTGTCAGGGATCTGTCAGATGTGTCAGGAATGTGTCAGGGATCTGTCAGATGTGTCAGGGATCTGTTGGATGTGTCATGGATCTGTTGGATGTGTCAGGAATCTGTTGGATGTGTCAGGGATCTGTTGGATGTGTCAGGGATCTGTCAGGGATCTGTTGGATGTGTCAGGGATCTGCTGGATGTGTCACGGATCTTTTGGATGTGTCAGGGATCTGTTGGATGTGTCAGGGATCTGTCAGGGATCTGTTGGATGTGTCAGGGATCTGTCAGGGATCTGTTGGATGTGTCAGGGATCTGTTAGATGTGTCAGGAATCTGTCAGATGTGTCAGGGATCTGTTGGATGTGTCAGGGATGTGTTGGATGTGTCAGGGATCTGTTGGATGTGTCGGGGATCTGTCAGGAATCTGTTGGATGTGTCAGGGATCTGCTGGATGTGTCACGGATCTTTTGGATGTGTCAGGGATCTGTTGGATGTGTCAGGGATCTGTCAGGGATCTGTTGGATGTGTCAGGGATCTGTCAGATGTGTCAGGGATCTGTTGGATGTGTCAGGGATCTGTCAGGGATCTGTTGATGTGTCAGGGATCTGTTGGATGTGTCAGGAATCTGTTGGATGTGTCAGGAATCTGTTGGATCTGTCAGGAATCTGTTGGATGTGTCAGGGATCTGTCAGGGATCTGTTGATGTGTCAGGGATCTGTTGGATGTGTCAGGAATCTGTTGGATGTGTCAGGAATCTGTTGGATGTGTCAGGGATCTGTTGGATGTGTCAGGAATCTGTTGGATGTGTCAGGGATCTGTTGGATGTGTCAGGGATCTGTTGGATGTGTCAGGGATCTGTTGATGTGTCAGGGATCTGTTGGATGTGTCAGGGATCTGTCAGGAATCTGTTGGATGTGTCAGGAATCTGTCAGGGATCTGTTGATGTGTCAGGGATCTGTTGGATGTGTCAGGAATCTGTTGGATGTGTCAGGGATCTGTTGGATGTGTCAGGGATCTGTTGATGTGTCAGGGATCTGTTGGATGTGTCAGGGATCTGTCAGGAATCTGTTGGATGTGTCAGGAATCTGTCAGGGATCTGTTGATGTGTCAGGGATCTGTTGGATGTGTCAGGAATCTGTTGGATGTGTCAGGGATCTGTTGGATGAGTCAGGGATCTGTTGGATGAGTCAGGGATCTGTCAGGGATCTGTTGGATGTGTCAGGGATCTGTTGGATCTGTTGGATGTGTCAGGGATCAGACAGACATAACTATTAGGTAATGTGGAAGGGAAGGAGGACTTTACCTTTCTGGCCCCAGTAAATCCATATTCGTGGGCAAGTTGTGTGGCCTCCTGGTCTCCCCCTTCCTGTAAGTCCACCAAGTATTGTTGGGTGAGGAGAGAGGAGTGGGCAGAGACATTGTACATCACCAGCAATGCAGCCAGCAGAGCCCGGAGCGGGGAGCTTCCTTTCATCTCTCACTTTGTCAGGGAAGGTGGATGTGAGGGGAGAAGGCTGCGAGTCAGCAAAAGAAGAGAAGAGATGCGGAGAAGAGCGGAGAAGAGTAGAGGAGAGGAGGGAGATGCTGGAGCTGTGGAATTCTAGTGGGGAGCCGCCGTGCCTTCCTCAGTACATGTCTCCGCTCCGGTCTATGTATGTGAGTCTACTTCTGATGCCAAATCTGCATCCCGGCTCCTCCTCACATCTACTATTCATCTCATCCTCCGAGCCTGGACCAAGGCGGGTCACGTGCGGGGGACTCCCAGCCAATCACAGGGAGGCAGCCGGAGCGCGGCTCCCCTCCTTTGTCAGGCGCCTCATTAGTGCCCAGCCAGAGGCGTCCTGATTCAGCACCCTGGAGAATTCCTTCATGTCTGTCCGCTGCCAGGAGGGGAGACCCACCGGGGACTGCCAGACACAGGAGGATGAGGACAACTCCAGGGATTAGAATCACTGCAAGGGTTAAATCTGAAGGAGACATTCTCTATTGGGGCTCATTCACATTTGCAGTTGAAGGCGGTAAAAACACAATGTAGAGCTGCGTTTTTTCCTTTACACTGCAAAGGCAGCCACATGGGGTGTACACCTGATTTCCTTCATGCCTGTGGAAAAAATTACAACCCTGTCCTGTCCCCCATCCATAGGTGTCCCCGTCCATAGGTGTCCCCATCCATAGGTGTCCCCGTCCCCCGTCCATAGTTGTGCCCGTCCCCCGTCCTGTCCCCCATCCATAGGTGTCCCTGTCCCCCGTCCATAGTTGTCCCCGTCTCCTGTCCCGTCCCCCGTCCTGTCCCCCATCCATAGGTGTCCCCATCCATAGGTGTCCCAGTCCCCCGTCCATAGTTGTCCCAGTCCCCCGTCCTGTCCCCCATCCATAGGTGTCCCCGTCCATAGGTGTCCCCATCCATAGGTGTCCCCGTCCTGTCCCCCATCCATAGGTGTCCCCGTCCCCCGTCCATAGTTGTCCCCGTCCCCCGTCCTGTCCCCCATCCATAGGTGTCCCCGTCCATAGGTGTCCCCGTCCATAGGTGTCCCCATCCATAGGTGTCCCCGTCCCCCGTCCATAGTTGTCCCCGTCTCCTGTCCCGTCCCCCGTCCTGTCCCCCATCCATAGGTGTCCCCATCCATAGGTGTCCCAGTCCCCCGTCCATAGTTGTCCCAGTCCCCCGTCCTGTCCCCCATCCATAGGTGTCCCCGTCCAAAGGTGTCCCCATCCATAGGTGTCCCCATCCATAGGTGTCCCCATCCATAGGTGTCCCCGTCCCCCCTCCATAGTTGTCCCCGTCCCCCGTTCTGTCCCCCATCCATAGGTGTCCCCGTCCCCCGTCCATAGTTGTCCCAGTCCCCCGTCCTGTCCCTCATCCATAGGTGTCCCTGTCCCCCGTCCATAGTTGTCCATGTCTCCTGTCCCGTCCCCCGTCCAAAGGTGTACCCGCCCCCCGTCCATAGGTGTCCCCTTCCCCCGTCCCGTCCCCCGTCCATAGGTGTCCTAATCCATAGGTGTCCCCATCCATAGGTGTCCCCGTCCTGTCCCCCATCCATAGGTGTCCCTGTCCCCCGTCCATAGTTGTCCCCGTCCCCCGTCCAAAGGTGTCCCCGCCCCCCGTCCATAGGTGTCCCCTTCCCCCGTCCCCATGTGTCCCCATCCATAGGTGTCCCCATCCCCCGTCCATAGGTGCCCCCTTCCCCCGTCCATAGGTGTCCCCATCCATAGGTGTGCCTGTTCTCCATCCCATCCATAGATGTCGCCTTCCCCTGTCCATAGGTGTCCCCGTCCCCCGTCCATAGGTGTGCCCGTCCCTTATCTGTGTCCCCATGCCCCGTGCATAGGAGTCCCCATCCCCCGTCCATAGGTGTTCCCGTCCCCCGTCCATAGGTGGGCCCGTCCCCCCATCCATAGGTATCCCCCGTCCAGTCCCCTGTCCATAGGTGTCCCCATGCCCCGTCCATAGGAGTCCCCGTCCATAGGTGTTCCCGTCCCCCGTCCATAGGTGGGCCCGTCCCGTCCCCCGTCCATAGGTGTGCCCGTCCCCCAACCATAGGTGTCCCCATGCCCCGTCCATAGGTGTCCCCATCCCCCGTCCTGTCCCCTGTCCATAGGTGTCCCCATGCCCCATCCATAGGTGTCCCCATCCCCCGTCCATAGGTGTCCCGTCCCCCGTCTATAGGTGTTCCCATCCCCCGTCCATAGGTGGGCCCGTCCCCCGTCCATAGGTGTCCCCATCCCCCGTCCTGTCCCCTGTCCATAGGTGTCCCCATGCCCCGTCCATAGGTGTCCCCGTCCCCCGTCCATAGGTGTCCCGTCCCCCGTCCATAGGTGTCCCGTCCCCCGTCCATAGGTGTTCCCGTCCCCCGTCCATAGGTGGGCCCGTCCCGCCCCCCCGTCCATAGGTGTTCCCGTCCCCCGTCCATAGGTGTCCCCGCCCCCGTCCCGTCCCCGTCCATAGGTATGCGCAGCTTATTGCAATAGGGTGTGCACCCCAAAGCTCAAACACACGTGGGTGGGTGTGTATATACTGTATACAAAATATATATTTTATATATATACACATACACAGTATCTCACAAAAATGAGATAACATGATTGTGCAAGATGTGTGCAAACCTGGTCAATAACTACAAGAAACATCTTACCTCTGTGCTTGCCAACAAGGGTTTCTCCACCAAGTACTAAGTCATGTTTGCTTGGGGATCAAATACTTATTTTACTCACTGAGCTGCAACTCAATTTATAACATTTGTATCATGTGTTTTTTTCTGGATTTTTGGTTGATATTCTGTTTCTATCATTTAAAATACACCTATGATAGCAATTATAGACCCTCCATTTCTTTGTAAGTGGGCAAACTTACAAAATCTGCAGGGGATCAAATTATTACTTTTCCCACTGCATGTGTGTTTGTGAATATATATATATATATATATATATATATATATATATATATACATACAATATCTCACAAAAGTGAGTACACCCCTCACATTTTTGTAAATATTTTATTATATCTTTATATGTGACAGCACTGAAGAAATTACACTTTGCTACAATGTAAAGTAGTGAGTGTACAGCTTGTATAACAGTGTAAATTTGCTGTCCCCTCAAAATAACTCAACACACAGCCATTCATTTTGAAACCGCTGGCAACAAAAGTAAGTACACCCATAAGTAAAAATGTTCAAATTTGTCCCAATTAACCATTTTCCCTCCCCGGTGTCATGTGACTTGGGTGTTACAAGATCTCAGGTGTGAATGGGGTGCAGGTGTGTTAAATTTGGTGTTATCGCTCTCGCTCTCTCATACTGGTCACTGGAAGTTCAACATGGCACCTCGTGGCAAAGAACTCTCTGAGGATCTAAAAAAAAAAATCCTGACCTAGCCCCAACCAAGCATTATTCCCGATTCCCGTGTGCATCCCACGCCAAACTTAGCAGGTGGCAAGCGCCTGTTGGCCCTGCGCTGCTGTCAGGCCACATGTGTCGTGGAGGGGAAGCCCACAACTGCAGGAATGCCTGTCCACCTCCACGGGAACAGGTACGCACAGGACAGTCGAGTCTGACTCACATGGCAACCAGGTGAGGAGTACAAAGACAAGTGTGTCTTGCCTACAGTCAAGCATGGTGGTGGGAGTGTCATGGTCTGGGGCCGCATAAGTGCTGCCGGCACTGGGGAACTACAGTTCATTGAGGGAACCATGAATGCCAACATGTACTGTGACATACTGAAGCAGAGCATGATCCCCTCCCATCAGAGACTGGGCAGTATTCCAACATGATAACGACCCCAAATACACCTCCAAGATGGCCACTGCCTTGCTAAAGAAGCTGAGGGTAAAGGTGGTGGACTGGCCAAGCATGTCTCCAGACCTAAACCCTATTGAGCATCTGTGGGGAATCCTCAAATGGAAGGTGGAGGAGAGCAAGGTCTCTAACATCCACCAGCTATGTGATGTTGTAATGGAGGAGTGGAAGAGGACTCCAGTGGTAACCTGTGAAGCTCTGGTGAACTCCATGCCCAAGAGGGTTAAGGCAGTGCAGGAAAATAATGGTGGCCACACAGATTATTGACACTTTGGGCCCAATTTGGACATTTTCACTTAGGAGTGTACTCACTTCTGTTGCCAGCAGTTTAGACATTAATGGCTGTGTGTTGAGGGGACAACAAATTTACACTGTTATACAAGCTGTACACTCACTACTATACATTGTAGCAAAGTATAATTTCTTCATTGTTGTCCCATCTGACCATAGCACTTTCCTCCAATCCTTCTCTGAATCATTTAGGTGTTTATTGGCAAACTTTAGATGGGTCTGTACATGTGCCTTCTTGAGAAGGGGGACCTTTGCAGGCACTGCAGAATTTCAATCCATGCTGGCATATTGTGTTACCAATGGTTTGTTTGGCGACTGTGGTCCCAACTGCCTTGAGATCATTCACAAGCTCCTCCCATGTAGTTCTAGGCTCATCCCTCACTTTTTTCATGATCATCCTTACCCCATGAAGCGATATCTTGCATGGAGCACCAGACCGAGGGCGATTAATGGCTATTTTGTATTTCTTCCATTTGCAAATAATAACTCCAACAGTTGTCTTCTTCTCACCAAGCTTCTTCCTGATGGTCTTGTAGCCCATTCCAGTCTTATGCAGGTTTACGATCTTGTCCCTGACTTTCTTTGACAGCTCTTTGGTCTTTCCCATGATGGTGAGTAGGGATGGGCAAACGGTTCAGTCCGAGCATGAGCTTGGGCTGAACATTTGCCTGTTCGACCGTTTGCTGAACACCTGAATTTGCAGGGTGTTCCCCCCGACGAACACCCTGCAATGCACTGAGCACTGCACAGATGCATTCTGTGCCCTGATTGGGCAAAGCTTTGCCCAATCAGTTCCCAGTGTAAGCTGATTGTTAACCACTTTACCACCGGAGGATTTTACTGTCTTACGTCCAGGCCACTTTTTGCGATTCGGCGCTGTGCGACTTTAACTGACAATTGCGCGGTAGTGCAAAGCCATACCCAAACAAAATTTACGTCCTTTTTTTCCCCACAAACAGAGCTTTCTTTTGGTGGTATTTGATCACCTGTACGATTTTTACTTTTTGCACTATAAACAAAAAAAAGTGTTTATTTTGAAAAAATAACAATATTTTTAACATTTTTTTATATGAAATTCCCCCCCCAAAAAATGTAAAAATCTAATTTTTTTAAATTTTTGGCCAATTTGTTTGCTGCTACCTATGTTTGGTAAAAAAAATCACAATAAGCGTGTTTTGATTGGTTTGCGCAAAAGTTATTGCGTTTACTAACTAAGGGAAAGATTTTTGTCATTTTTGGTGGTTTTTTTTAACGAGTAATGGCGGCGATCTGCGATTTTTTTTGCCGGACTGCGACATTGCGGCAGACAGATCGGACCCTTGACTGACATTTTTGACACTTTTGGGGGTACCAGTGACATTACTGCAGTAATCAGTGCTATATATATGCACTGTTACTGTAAAAATGACACTGGCGGCAAGGAAGGGGTTAATTTAATTGGAGAGGGAGGGGTTAATGTATGCCTGGTGCTTACTGACGTGTGTGGGGGGAGGTGACTGAGTGAGTCAGGGACAGATCGCATGTTCAGCTATGCTGAACACTCCAATCTGTAACTCCCTGTCACTTAGGAGATCCGCCCGCTCTGTTTACACAGGCGGGCGGATCTCCAAACTAGATTCCCCCGACGATCGGGGAAGAGCAGCGGTGATCGCCGCCGCTCCTCCCCTGGCCCGACTCCCGCTGTGACTGAAAACAGCGGGAGCGCGCCTCCGGCGGCGTGCGAGCGCCGCCTACAGGGGGAGGAGTCCAGCGATGTAGTACTACGTCGCTGGACGATAATGAACCACTTTGCTGCAGTACGCTCAATGTGAGCGGTCGGCAAGTGGTTAAGGAGTGGGACGAGAAGCCAGCCGCGACTTCCTTAACAATTGATGAGTCATCAGCTGTCAATAGGTTTCCCCGCTAACAGCTGAATAAAAAAAAAAAAGTGCCGATAAAAAAATAAATAAAGAGAAAATGGCATGGGGTCCCCCCCATGCCAAAATGTAAAAAAAAAAACAGCATAGGGACCCCTCTAAATCCATACCAGAGCCTTATCTAAGCATGCAGCCCGGCAGGTCATGAAAGGGGAAGGAACAAGCGAGCGCCCCCCCCCCCCCGCCCGAATCATACCAGGCCACATGCCTTCAACATGGGGGGTGCTTTGTGCCCAAGAAAAACACCTAGATTATATACCTTTCCACACACCACTTGAGCGCAGAAGAGATACTGTTTTTTGGTGGGTGCTTTTAGGCTTCAAACATAAAAATATAAAACTGTAATTTTTTTGTGAAGAATCAACAACAAGTGGGACACAATCATGAAGTGGAATGAAATTTATTGGATATTTAAAACTTTTTTAAGTTCAAAAGTTAAGGTCGCAAAGTTCAAGGGGGCTGAATACTTTCGCAAGGCACTGTATATATATATATATATATATATATATATATACATAAAAAGTACAGTAAAATGGCACTGGGGTCAAACTAATGTGAATTTATTTTATTTTGCATTGTATTAGTGTGTTTGGTGTGTTTTACATTTGAATTTGCCACCGGTTCCACCCCCCTGCGAATGTCACGTCGCAGGAGACGGAAGCCAGGGCACGGAGAGCATCGGGAGGAAGATCCGCCGCCGCACACCGTCGGGATACATCGCTGGATCCCGGTGACAAGGTAAGTAACCCCTCTACCAGGATCCAGCGATCTTCCTAGCGGTACCCCGAGTGTGGCTCGGGGTTACCGCTTTTGGCACTGAAATTTAACCACGAGCCACACTCGGGAATACCGCTAGGGAGGTTAAAACCACTGCTCCTGAAAAAACTATCATTTAAAAAAATACATGTCCTCCAGGTCAGTACCCAGACCCCCATACCCTTTTTATGGTCAATTACTTGCACATAAGTCTTCAAAATTGGCACTTTTGATTTTTCCTATAGACTTCAATGGGGTTCGCTTTTCGGGTTAGAAGATTTGCCCTGTTTGGGAGTTCTGCTGAGAACCAGGGGGTGTTCAGCCCATCCCTAATGGTGAGGTTTGAATGGAAGAAAGAGATTCTTTGGACAGGTGTCTTATATACACATAAGGAGTGGTCATTAGGAGCACCTTCTTAAATTGACAGAACTACTCTGTGTACCACATGAGCACATAACGTAGCCAGTCTGTGGGAGCCAGAATTAAATTTGCTTCCCGGCGTTGCTCTACACTGATCCGAGGCAGCTTCACTGTGAGTTAATACTACTTTCTATATTGGCATATCTTTGCAAACTACCTGATGGGGCTCCCCTCTTCTTTCTTTTCGTGAGATTACCAGCTGGTGCCTTGCTGGATAAAGAGAGGAACCCCACGATCTACCCCTCTTGGGACCACTTCATGTGAACAGGTCGTATATACCTCACCTAGTGGTCATCGAGGGTAATACAGCACCTACACCTCTAAGGAATACAGCACTTCAGTATTCACTTTGGTTACATATATCCATCACTTCACCACCAGGGATTTATATTATATATTGTTTTATTTTGCACTGTATCACTTATTGGAATAAACCCACTATAATATTTGCTCACTTGTTGGCACTATTATTATTTACAGATAATACTCACCACACACTAATAGATCGTATCGGTTGTGGTTACTGACAGAGATTGTGTGTTTTTTTTACCCATTGAAAATATAAATCAGTATTCACATATGTATTATTTGCCGGTGTCACCCCCTTTTCAAAAGGTATTTGTACACTACTGCACTACAATCAACACTCGATCACTTTTCAGGTAGCGCCGTTTCAACCCCTTTGCACATCTCACTTTACCCTTAACCCTTCGGGGTTTGGTTGTTGGCTGCTTAAACCTATTCACTTGTTTTACACTGTTCTACCTCATACTCCATAGCGCTGGTCACCCTTGCCTTTTACTCAGAATTAAATTTGATTGGTAGGGGTTCAAATACTTATTTTACTCACCGAACTGCAACTTAATTCATAATATTTGTATCATGTGTTTTTTCTGGACTTTTGGTTGATATTCTGACTATTATTTAAAATACACCTATGATAAAAATTATAGACTCTTCATTTCTTTTTTCTACTGGGAGGAGGGGGAATTTATGCTTAGGGGGTAAGCATGCAGATTAGTGCTCAGTGTTTTGTGGGGAGACTTTTGCTGACACATGATGCTCATACTTCTTGAAGGGAGGGGCAGTTTGGCATGCTCTTCCTGGGCTCTAGATGACCTTGTCCTGACACAGACACTGCCTGTTCCATATGCACTGATGCACCCCCATACCATAAGAGATGCAGGCTTTTACAATGAGCACGGATAACAAGCCAGAGATTCCCATTATTTTTAGTCTGGAAAACTAAAAGAATGTCAAATTTCACTTTGTCTGACCACAGAACAGTTTTCGACTTTAGGCTGAAGGTATTTTACCTTCATACTTTTAATGCATGAAGGTAAAAAATGTACAGTGTGCCCCCCCCCCCCTCCCTCCCGTACAATAAATGAAACTATGAAATTCCACGTGGCCACAAGAAAAAAATATTACTCCACTCCCACTACCGTTTTTTATCGTTTCATTCTGCAGGAAATAGCACCCAACAAACGTGACCCATTCAAGCGAAAGGGGCCACATTGCAACTGCACTGGTTCAGCATTTGCCATTTACGGAGTTAAAATAGGGTGGTAAGGAGTCATGTTTCTACCACCCAACCTTATGCTGCAAAGGCAGCGTGAGGGATGTCACATGCCGTGACCATAATGCTTTGCCATCCCCGTTATGTTAGGTGGGCAGTGCCACCTGCCAACCATAACACATTCTAGCATCTGGGATCATGTTGTAACCACCCCACAACCTTGTGCAATGTGCAGTGATGTGGCATTTACAGAGTCCAAACAAGTAGTGAGAAGGCAACATATTCTCTCCTCACTACCTCTTAAACATCCTTGAAAAGCTTTCAACCCTCACTGCTTGTTTTAACCCTCAAAAAGCCAATCCACCACATTGCATCAGTAAGCATTGCACTTAGTTTCAGATGGGTTGGGGCAAGGCCCCATTTTTTTTTAATGGGTTAGGGTTGGCATCAGTATGACATGTCATTTAATTTTTGTTGACGCTGTTTCATGTGTACAGCCCTATCCATCTAAATGCCCTAGTTTAGGTGGACTGTCGGTTTCAGGGGGGGGGTGGAAGGAGGATGGTAAAACTGCAGCTCAACAGCCTGCTTTTACTCCATCTGTATAAACAGGCCCTTACAATGGGGCTGCCCCTGCACTGCAAGGGTTAAAATAGTATCAAACCATCACTTAGTACAATAACATAACATTCCCTAGCACTTGCAGTTTACAGTTTTTATATTCTGCTGTCTCCTGCTCTCCTGGTGCGGTTTCTCTGAACTTTTGGTCTTCACAGAAGAGTTAACAGTGAACAGTGCAGTCTCCAATCAGTCTGTTAGCTTGGAGAAGGAGGGAGGAGTAGGGGAGTGCCTTGCCATCCTAGGCTATTGGGCTGTGTGTTTATATTTATGCACATAGTGTAGGGAGACATAAGGGTGTCTCCATAGGATTTTTAAAATTAAATCCGGGAACATACTTATCTTATATACTATATACTTTATTGGCAAATGGCACAGGACTGCATAATACACAGAGTGTTGGGCACAGGACTGCATAATACACAGAGCGCTGGGCACAGGACTACATAATACACAGAGCACTGGGTACAGGACTGCATAATACACAGAGCCTTGGGCACAGGACTACATAATATACAGAGCGCTGGGCACAGGACTGTATAATACACAGAGTGCTGGGCACAGGACTGCATAATAAACAGAGCGCTGGGTACATGACTACATAATACACAGAGCACTTGGCACAGGACTGCATAATACACAGAGCGCTGGGCACAGGACTACATAATACACAAGGCGCTGGGCACAGGACTGCATAAAACACAAAGCTTTGGGCACAAGACTAAATAATATACAGTAGGGTGTTAGGCATATAGGGTTCAGAGGTTTGCTATGCACAGAGGGCACTTCTTCCCCCACATCTATAGCTCACCTCTGCACCCTTCTCTCACAAATTATCTCTGCAGTCACCTCTTAGCCCTTCCCCCACAACAGCTAAACTCTCTCCATGCAGCTACATCAGCTCTGACCCCTGCTCCCCCTCAAACAGATCCCCCCCCCCCCCATCTGTCACCTACCGTTCTCAGCCCTCCACACAGTACATTTTTGCCTCTCCTCCACTGAACAGTAGCAGAAGCGACAGTGAGATTGTCCAGGGGGCATCTGCATCTGAACCACCAGGCTGTTTCTCAGCCAGCATGGGATGCCCTGTCTACATTAGTTGGGAAGGAGGTACCCGACATGAGAGACAATGCCCCACAGTATTCAGGACCACATCTGTGGCACACAGAGACCCCATGGACTTAGCTGCAGGTATGGGAGAGTAAAGAAAATAACTTGTGCACGTGTAGAGATCCTCGCTCAGTGAACAGCGGGATCTCTGGTCTGCCACTGGGAGTAAGGTGACAGAGTAGCCGGGCTGGCAGAGTGGGGCACAGGCTCCCTGGTGTCCCCCTCAAAATGCTGCATTTAAAACATAAGGAGTACAATGCCAGGGGAGAAGAGTGTCCCAGAGTGAAGAGCCTCAAGCTTATGTTTTACTGTGCAAAGTGGATGGCTCACTTTTAGGTATGGGGTGCCACCTTAATCCTGATCTACGCATGGCCACCGCCCTACTTGGTCCTGGGCACTAGTGAGCGCATCTACGGTTCCCCATCACCGGAGCGGTTTGGCCTCAGCCTCACCACTTGATGTAGTCCCCATCTACAGGGCAAATAGTTACCGCCCACACCATAGAAAAAAAAAAAAATCCACAAATTCCAAACATAGAGCCTGAAAGCCACTGAAGTCTATAAGAGTTGAATCTTGTTAATTTTTTCTGGCCTTTTTTGATTTTGTTGTTTTGTTGATGGACATAGGAAAACTACACGTGGAATAAGCAAACAAGCAGACCTATTGTAACAGGCAGCGAAGGCAATTCTGGCTCGTCCTTGGAGCTGTTTGTGCATGATTTACCCTGACTATAATAAAGCATTGAAATGGACAAGGATGCTCTGCAATATCCCATAGGAGGCAAGAGAATTTCACCTTTCATTAATCCCTGGCAGTCAGAACAATGAAGGATGCTTGTACTTTGCTTTATTAAAGCTGAACCCCAGACTAACTAGAAACGCACATTTGAAAGTCATACGTGGAAGCTGTTTTATCTGCCAAAAGATTTGTAACTCTATCCCTCCAAACTCTATCCCTCCATTCCTAAGATTTACAGTCCTGCAAGACTTTTCTTTCCTGCAGTTAATTACCACAGTTCAGTCATCGTCAGCCTCTGGATTGGTCAGTGAAGAAGCAGTTTTAGACTGATGAGTTTGTAGGCAGGCGTAGTTATCTAGTCTGCCACTAGGTGGCTCTGTTCCAAATAGAGGTGTAACAGAAAATAGTGTAATTAGTGTAACAGAAAATAGTGTAATTAGTGTAACAGAAAATAGTGCTAGGTCCCTTTTTGCTAGAGCCCTCCTGTAGTGATACCATGAGTCAGTGACCATATATAAGCTAGGGTGGGAGGAGCCTGAGTGCAGTTGGGGCATGGGAACCAGCTACCCCATGTGGTACGGATGTAGTCACCTAGTGCAAGAGCCCTGGACAGGGCTGGAGGACAGGGTGAGATAGTTCTGAATCCATCCAGTCCCTAATGGTGGTAGAGGCTACAGTGGGTTGCAAAAGGCCTTTCAGGCCAGGCCAAGTGTTCTCTGAAGTGAGTCTGTAAGTATCCCCCTAGAGGACTTGGGAGAACTGTACCGGTGCTAGAGATGCAGCTGCAGTGATCCTGTCTCTGTAGCAATAAGCAGGGAGTCGTGAGCTGGACACAAATAACCTAAGGCAAACCAGAGCCCTCTGAGTGACTACTAATGACCCTGGGAAGGAGAGAGACTGTAAAAGGAAAGATGGCTTAAGGGTGGAGCATTGTATGCTGCTTTCACATGTGACTGCTGCGGATCGCCCACTATATGTGATTGCTAAATGACAAAGTACTGTCCCCCCTTATTGGTTAAACTAGATGGACTTTTTTTTAACCTGACTATGTAACTTTGTAACCCCAAATAGTATATTTATGTGATGTGACTGTAAATTGCCATCTTCTGAAGTAACACCAGTAAAGTGCAGCAAATTCTTCTTTTGTGTAGACATTCCTTTCTTCGGAATATAAAGGTTAATGGCTGGGGATGTCATGGGAAGTCCTCTGGTGAGGAGTGGGCGCCAGAGTTGCCAGCTGCAGTCTGTAGTCTGCATATCCATAATGGAAATTCATTGACAAATGCAAAAATTTGGATTTTACAAACTGTTTGTAAATTTGCTAAAAGTTGGCAACCCTGGTAGGCACAATATGGCAGAGTTTCAGGGCTTTTGGTGGTTATGAGTAAGCGACCCCTTGTGTCGTGAAACACGTCAACCTTTTTGTCCCATGTCTCACCAGTTCGATCTTTGATGTATTTGATGAAGAATAAAATGACTCCTCTTTTCATTTGAATCTTCGGAGTGCGGTCACTTTTTTCTATACTTGATCAGAGTTTCAGGGCCCCAAGCAGGTAGGTTGTTCTAGCAAGAGGAAGTAGGGTAGGGACTTGTACCAGTTGGCACCAACATTGGCCAATCACAAGCCCCCTTACAAGCTTATTCCTCTGCTGTCTCTTTATGCTCCTTTTCATCATATATATGTCCAGTATACCTGATTGGCTCCTAGTTCTGCCGCTTCCTCCCCTAGTCTGGGTTCTGCTGTACTCACACTAATTGCATTTAAAAATGCATTACATGATTCTTTTACTGGTTTAGCCATCTAAGGGAGAGCTACAACAGGATAGGTCAAGTCAAATACAGTATTAACAATTCTGTCACTGGGGAGCTGCTACCGGGGGACAGAAGTGTGACATGGATCTTTCTGCTTCATGAACCGCCTCACTGCTAATTTGACAGCGGAGATACTAATTTCTAGCCCATTAAAAATGATGGAGACAAAGAATTGAGGCTGCATTACTGCAACCAGGAAAGAAAGGATTTCTCCTGCCTGGCTGTGCAACGTGGCAGATGAGTGTAAGCCACAAACCCGTCTGTGCAGAGTTACAAAGCAATTGACATGTAAAGCAGTAAACATTTATGCTGTTAAAAGGTATGCACAGCCAAATCTTCTTTTGGATATAGTGAGCATGTGTTAGAATCAGAATTCTGGTAGATGAGTAGATTTCCCCTCTCTGTCATTGTGATCATTGCCACTGAGGCAGAAAGTGATGAGAGATCCAAATTTTTACAGCTGCCTCCAGAGAATGAGATGAAGGGAAATCTTCCTGTGGGGACATCTGTTCAGGTGATATCTGTCTAACGTAGAATTTTCACAAATATCCTGTCACCTGAACAGGTAGTGAACACCTCCCCAAAAAATAAACTGACAGGGGTTTTAACCCTTTCCTAATGAAAACAATGGTTATCCACACACTTTAAGGAATTCATTTTTCTTTAAAGTGGAACTAAATAATATCCTTATTCTCCAAAAATAATCCGTACAAATCAAATGTTTGGATACAGGTGTGTTAGTGCTTCTACCTTCCCACATTCCAGCTCCACCCGATGCTCAGACTACCAGGCTGCTGATGTCTCTGTATAACACAGGGGTGTCCAAACTATGGCCCTCCAGCTGAACAGGAATCACAGGAGGAAAAGTCAACATCATCCAACAATCTGTAAAACAGCCTGCCTTAGTCATGACTTGACAGCCGAAACGCGTTGGTTGTTTTACAGCTGTTATACATGTTTTCTTAATAAAGGAAGATTGTTGTTTGATGCCATCCCAAGTGCTGACTTTCCTCTTGTGATTCAAATCACAATTCTACTCACTTTTGTTGCCAGCGGTTTAGACATTAATGGCTGTGTGTTGAGTTATTTTGAGGGGACAGCAAATTTACACTGTTATACAAGCTGTACACTCACTGCTTTACATTGTAGCAAAGTGTAATTTCTTCAGTGTTGTCACATGAAAAGATATAATAAAATATTTACAAAAATGTGAGGGGTGTACTCACTTTTGTTAGATACTATATATATATATATATATATATATATATATATATATATATATATATATATATATATATATATTACACTGCATACTGTATATACATTTATATATATATATATATATATATATATATATATATATATATTTAAAGTATATGTATGCAGTATATACACATAGAGAAGAAATGAAATGAAAATGACAGCAGCATAATGTAACTCTCTTGTGTTTCTCCTAGGAAATGAGGTGGTGGTAGCGATCAATTAGATGAAAAAATCAATTAGATGTTACCACAGACCTGCACTGTGATCCTTTTGTTCAATTGTTCTGTTTCTGTGACTGGTTTTGCTATTAACCTTCTAGCAGTGATAATGCTATCGGTTTTGATGCTGCAAATCTGTGCACGCCCTCCCTGCTCCCATGTGTTTTTCAGCAGGCTAATGGTTTCTAAAGGTGAATGATTGGAAGATGTAGGCAGTAAACAATATTGGCGTGTAGGTAAAACAATGTATGGCGGTGCGCATCCTCCTCTCCTGGACAGTAAGAGTTAAAGCTGGGCTGTATTAAGAACACATTCCAGGGGGATCTTTTGAACAGCGAAACAGTAGAGGTTGAAAGCAGCTGTGATATATGGATTTTTCATGAGGTTTTTTTTTTTAGCTTTGGAACAGCATAGATGTGATGAGAATACACAATATGATATCTGTACATATATTTATAAAACTGAAAAAAAAGGGAGATCTCCTACAAAATTAGAGTGAATCAATATCAGCACATTTTACTTATATAACCCCATTCATACTGAAAGCAGTAATAAATAATGCCTTGATTATGTGATAGACTAACCTAGGATATGGGAATTGTGTAGTCTTACACATATGTACAGTATATGCTCCATATTAGGTTGTGTTTAACGCAGAACTCCTGTACAAAAATAAAAGATTAAAAAAACTAGCTCAATAAAAGATAAAATCACAAAACCAGCTTTTCTACAATATTTACCTTTAGGTTCCATGAACACTAGCGTTTTTTAAGCTAAAAAACGCTGGAAAAAATGCTGGACAAAAAAACGCTGGCAATAACTTTTTGTGGTAGAGTTTAGGAGTCTTCCCGTTATATTAGCGTTTTTGCAGTTCCTTTAAAAAAAAGGAGAGAAAAGTTAAAAAAAAAATGCTATTAGTAGCATTTAGAATCGTTTAACAGCATTAAGGAGTGTTTAGGAGCATTTCTGCTGGAAAAACGCTCCAAGAAAGTCTACAAAAACAATTTGCTTTCTGCTCCTAGACGCTGACGCTCAAAAATGCTAATAGCCTAAAGTAGTGTGCATGGACACATAGGATAACACTATAGCATCTAAGTGCAGGAAAAAAAAATGCTAATACCAGCTTCTAGGACAGGGATATAAAATTCAATATCATGGAGATCCGGCCATTAAAATTTTCATCCAGCAGAGGTCGGAGTCTCATGTTTGTGCTATGACTCGGTTTCATCACATTACAGTCCCTCCCCATTATGTTACTGTTTCCCCTTTTACATCAATGTCATCAGTCTTTCCCTTTACATCACAGACCCCCCCTTTACACTACAGCGCTCCTTTTACATTGCAGAACCCCCTCTTTATATCACAGAACCCCCCTTTACAATACAGCCCTCATTTACATTACAGTCCCCCTTTACATCACAGTACCCAGCTTCACAATACAGCACCCCTTTACATCAGAGCAACCCTTTACAATAATGCCCCTCTTTACAATACAGCCCCTTTACATTACAGTGCCTGTTTTACATCACAGCCCCCCCTTTGCATCCAAGTCCCCCAATTTTACATCACAGCCCCCCTTTACATCACAGCGCCTCCTTTACTTAAATGTCCTCTGTCCCCCTTCACATCACAGCAACCCCACCTTACATCAGAGATCTACACCCTTTACATCAGCCCCCCCCTCCTTGTATCCCAGTCCCCTTCACAGCCCCCTCCTTTTATCCCAGTCCCCTTCAGAGTCCCCTTCCTAGCACCCCAGTCCTCTTTACAGCCCCTTACTTTCATCTCAGTCTCCTTTACAGCCCCCCCCCCTTTCCCCCTTCCTTGTATCTAAGTCCCTTTCACAGCACCACCACCCCCTTTTTTTTGTATACTGGTCCTCTTTACCCCTTTACAGCCCCTCTTCCGTCCCTGAGTCCTCCTCCAACATTTGCAATCCTACCTTACACTGCAGGCAGAAGGCATGGCATGTCCACACAGAGGGCGGGGTATGCTTTTCAGTTTAACAGGCAGGTGATTGATTGCTAAGACTGCCCTGCATCCTAGCAATAAATCACTGGCTTGCTAATTTAAAAATGATGTCCCGCCCTCTGTCTGGATATGTCACGCCTTCTACATGCTACAGACGAATGCTGTGGCAATGGCAGGAGAAGGAAGCTGACTGCGGGGGGAGGATACCCAGGCTGCTAAGTGGCAGATAAGGGTAGGATTGCCTTGCGGTCCGCTTTTGGCCTACGGTCCACCATTTAGGAATGCCAGCTCTAGGAGATTAAAAAAAATGGCTAGTGTGCATAGAGTCTTAATTCAGAGATCACTTACAGATTTTTCTGCCACTAGATATCTGATGATCAGCATAATTTAACCCACTTCTCCTGATCCCAGGTCTTCCATGACCCCCCCCCCCCCAGCCTGTGACTGGACAGTGAAAGGAGAAGTAGTACAACGATGACTTCATCTCTCTTTTTTTCTCCTCCTTTCAGCATGTTTCTTGTCCGTGAATGAACTGATAGGCTCCTTGTGCTGCTTTATTTCTCTCACACTCCAGCCCTGCTGTACAGGGACTGCAAAAGGCTGATAATAGATCAAGTTCAGGTTCTTACAATGCTTGCATTTAAAAAACATATTTACTAGTACTGTTTACCTGTATTGTATGTACCCTATGATTGATCAAAACTCAGGAATAGGGATGATCGAACGGTTCGGGTCGACCATCGGTTCGGCCCGAACATTGGGTGTTTGAGGTTCGGCCGAATTTAGAACTTTTTGCCCAAAAAGTTCGGAATTCGGCAACCAGAACCGCCCAAAATGCAATGCTTCAGAAAATGGGCTTTAAAAGCACGTGATTGGACCAGAACCATTAGCAAAAGCCAATTGAGGGGGCAGGAGAATGCTAGGAATGTGATTGGAGTGACTAGGGGGTCCCTAGACCAATCATTAGTGAATACGCCCCCCAGTATATAAGATCGCCCCCGCAATATTCCTAGCATTGTTATACTGGACATGGAAGAGAGTGGAAGCAGTTCTGTTAATTTTACTTTAAAAGTGTCATTTAGCTATTTTTAGTGTGAGGAAAGGGATATCTAGTGTAGTTAGAGTGCTCCTTTACACTTAAGTTAGCTTCAAAAATTTAGTTTCTGTAGGGAAAGTGTTAAGTGTAAGGGGACCATAGTGTAGTGTAGGGTTAACTGGCAGTGACTGCTATGGCAGGGTGACAAAACCCTTCCATAGCAGGGTGACCGCTATAGAGAAATTATCATTTCTCTGAATTGCTTCGGCACACCCATATGGCTTCTCACCAGCCAAGCATTTTTTATGCTGCAGGGGCTGCCACTGCCAGTGCTTTTTTGAGGACATGTTTAATGTCAGACATGACATCTGAACATGTGTATAGGGGGTATATATACACATATATGTCTGAATATATACCACTAGACATATATAGGTGTGATAGTTGCAGAAATAAATGCTTGCGCTAATGAAATCATTTACAGTAATATATTTCTGCTACTATTACACCTATATATGTCTAGGGGTATATATTCAGACATATATGTGTATATATACCCCCTATACACATGTTCAGATGTTTTGCCTGCCTCAAAAGAACCCAAAAAAATGCCAAAAAAAAGCTAGCGTCAAAAAAAAATGCCCAGGTGTGTTTTTGCTGGCATTTTTTGGGGGGTTTTGGAGGCAGGCAAAACACCGGAACTTGTGTATAGTGGTGTATATACATACATACATATATTTATATACACACCTAGACATATATAGGTGTGATAGTAGCAGAAATATATGCTTGCGCTAATGAAATAATTTACAGTAATATATTTCTGCTACTATCACACCTATATATGTCTAGGTGTGTATATAAATATATGTATGTGTGTATATATACCACTATACACAAGTTCAGATGTTTTGCCTGCCTCAAAAGAACCCAAAAAAATGCCAAAAAACGCTAGCGTCAAAAAAAAAATGCCCAGGTGTGTTTTTGCTGGCATTTTTTGGGGGGTTTTGGAGGCAGGCAAAACATCTGAACTTGTGCACAGTACCACTATACACAAGTTCAGATGTTTTTCCTGACTGCAAAGAACCCAAAAAAATGCCTTCTATTAAACCGGCAAGGTGTTACAGCAGCGAAGCCAAGCCCCTGAGCTGAAAGTTTTCTAATACAAACAATCTTTTTTTTATGGTTCTGGACATGAACAGAGCTGAAACTTCACATGTACACTTTTTAGACCCCCTGATACTAAATCCAAAGTAAAAATCAAAAAATCTCTTTTTTTTTTTTTTTCAATAATTGGCTTTTTTATCAAAAATGACAATTTTTAAGAACTTTTTTTTGTGTGATTAATAGTTAATGGGGCATGACCCAGAACCCTAGGCACTTTTTAGGGGCATTTATTGGGTTTTAGGGCTTAAAAATTGTGTTTTTGATTACCGAAGTTTGGGTCCCATTGATTTCAATGGGGTTCTGAAATCCGAACCGAACTTTTGGGAAATTCGGGTGTTCTGGTCGAACTGAACTTTTCAAAAGTTCGATCATCCCTACTCAGGAACTTCTCGCTTGTGTTAGCATTGTAAACCCTTGGGAACTCCCTTATTGTACACCTTTGAGAACCCCCTTTTCTACTCCTTTTGTTAAATCTTATTTGTATTGCCCTTTTCATATTAATAAAAACAAATAAAACCAAAAATATATTTTGGGCTTCATTAGATCATATGCAGTCGAACATGTTTTTAAATGCAGTATGATGGTGTATGAATAAAAAATGATTGTGTTTCAATAAGCCTAGTTTACACCATTGTAGTACTTTCACATATGTTTAACCACTTGCCTACAGTGCACTTTCACCCCCTTCCTGCCCAGACTGATTTTCAGCTTTCAGCGCTCTCACACTTTGAATGACAATTACTCAGTCATGCAACACTGTACCCATAAAAATATTGTGTCCTTTTTTTCACACAAAAAGAGTTTTTTTTATGGTATTTAATCACTACTGGGTTTTTTATTTTTTGTGCTATAAATAAAAAAAGACTGAAAATATTGTGAAAAAACACATTTTTCTTTGTTTCTGTCATAAAATTTAGCAAATTAGTAATTTTTCTTCACAAATTTTGGCCAAACTTTATACTGCTACTTATCCTTGGTAAAAATAACCCAAATAAGTGTATATTATTTGGTCTTTGTGAAAGTTATAGAGTCCACAAGTTATGGTGCTAATCATTGAAAATTGATCACACTTGACCACACCTGATGTACTGAAGGCCTATCTCATTTCTTGAGACACTAAAAAGTCAGGAAGGTACAAATACCCCCCCCCCCCCCAAATGACCCCTTTTTGGAAAGTAGACATTCCAAGGTATTTAATAAGGGGCATGGTGAGTTTTTTGAAGTTGTAATTTTTTCCCACAACTCTTTGCAAAATTAAGATTTTTTTTTTTTTTACAAATTGACATATTGACAGGTTATTTCTCTCACACAGCATATGTACACTTGCAACTACACCCCAAAACACATTATACTACTCCTCCTGAGTATGGCGATACCTCATGTGTGAGACTTTTTCACAGCCTGGCCACATACAGAGGCCTAACATCCAAGTAGCACCGTCCGGCATTCTAGGAGCACAAATTACACGTATAATTTCCTGACAACCTATCACATTTTGAAGGCCCTGGAGCACCAGGACAATGAAAACCCCCATAAAATGACCCCATTTTGGAAAGCAAACAGCCCAAAGTATAATTTTTGAGGCATAATGAGTCTTTTGAATATGTCATTTTTTTCCACAAGTTTTTGGAAAATGTGGAAAGAAAATGAAAACACATTTTTTTTACACAAAGCTGTCCATTTATGCAATATTTCTAACACATAGCATGTACATAGCAAAAATTGCACCCCAAAATACATTCTGCTATTCCTCCTGAGTATGGCGATACCACATGTGTAACACTTTTTCACAGCCTGGCCACATACATAGGCCTAACATCCAAGTAGCACTTTTCACAAAGTTGTCCATTTATCCACTTTAAGACTGGGCCTATTTTTGACACTTGGTGTTTACAAGCTAAAATCATTTTTTTTGCTAGAAAACTACTTAGAACCCCCAAACATTATATATTTTTTTTAGCAGAGACCCTAGAGAATAAAATGGAGATCGTTGCAATATTTTTTATCACACCATATTTGCGCAGCAGTCTTCCAAATGCAATTTTTTTGAAAAAAATTCACTTTTTTGAACAAAAAAATAAGAAAACAGTAAATTTAGCCCAATCTTTTTCCATAATGTGAAAGACAATGTTACGCCGAGTAATTAGATACCCAACATGTCATGCTTCAAAATTGCGCATGCTCACAGAATGGCGCCAAACTTTGGTACTTAAAAATCCCCATAGGCAACATTTTAAAAATTTCTGCAGGTTACCAGCTTAAAGTTATAGAGGAGGTCTGCTTCTGCGCGTGAGCTAACGGGGACAGGGCGCTTTAATTTATTTTATTTTTTTTCCTATTTATTTTATTTATTATTTTTTTATTTTTACACTGTTTAAAAAAAAAATGTTTTGATCATTTTTATTCCTATTACAAGGAATGTAAACATCCCTTGTAATAGAAATAGGCATGACAGGTCCTCTTTATTGTGAGATCTGGGGTCAAAAAGACCTCACACTTCACAACTACACTAAAAAAGAAAAAAAAAAAATTGTTGAAAAAGGGGAAAAAAAAAGCGGCCCTTTAAACCGGTTGCTAGGCAAAGTCTTTTGACGTAGCTCCGGTCCTCCAAGACCATAGAGTCGAGTGAGTGCCATCTTGCCCTCACTCGACTTCCTGTCTCTGAGGATCCGGGACCGGATAGTTTTCCCCGCTGCTGGCGGGTCCGGTAAGCTGGGAAAACGTCTGGGACGCAGCAGGAGGGGGCACCTCTTCCCCTGCACCGTAAGGGTAATTCCGCGGCGAATCCGCCACTGGGACCACCCTTATCTGAAAGCCGACCGCCCGCCGTTTCAAAAAATACCGGGGTTATGGCAGCTATCTGCTGCCATAACCCCAGTATTTAGCTTTTAATGGCCGACACATATAGTCGTTAGGCGGTCGGTAAGTGATTGCATGTATATGGCAAACAGGTGACGATGACTGATGGGGTGACAGGTGACGATGACTGATGGGGTGACAGGTGACAATGACTGATGGGGTGACAGGTGACGATGACTGATGGGGTGACAGGTGACGATGACTGATGGGGTGACGGGTGACGATGATTGATGAAGTGACAAGTGACGATGATTGATGAGGTGACAAGTGACGATGATTGATGGGGTGACAGATGACAATCACTGACGGGGTGACAAGTGACGATGATTGATGGGGTGACAAGTGACGATCACTGATGGGGTGACAAGTGACGATGATTGATAGGGTGACAGATGACGATGACTGATGGGGTGACAGGTGACGGTGATTGATGGGGTGACAGGTGACGGGCGATGGTCACCGATGGGTGACAGGTGACGGGCGATGGTGCACGGCGGTACTGATGGCAGTCTCTGGTGACCGGTGAACTTTAGGCTATATCCACATGTGAGCATAGCGATCATGGGCAGAATCACCGCGATTCTGCCCGCGATCCAGAAATCATTGAAAATCGCGGGATGCCTGTGCGTTGCCCGTGATTTGCAATAGCACCCCAAACGCTGTGCGATGTTGCTGCGATTTCCGCCTGCCGAATCGAGGTAACATCACGCAAACAACGCATGACGCCCCAAAGAAGCTCTTGTACCTTTTTTGGGCGCCATGCGTTGTTTGCGCGATGTTACCGTGATACGGCAGGCGGAAATGGCGGCAACATCGCACAGCTTTTGGGGTGCTATTGCAAATCACGGGCAACGCACAGGCGTCCCACAATTTGCAATGATTTCTGGATCGTGGGCAGAATCGCGGTGATTCTGCCCGCGATCGCTACGCTCACATGTGAACGTAGCCTTATGGGTGTAAATTTCTGGGCACTGATGAGGTGACTGTTGGGTGACAGGTGCAATTGGGGGGGGGCTGAGGACTTTGTGGGGACCTTTATTGCTGTGATTTTACATTTGACAGGTGTACAGAGCAGTAACTCACTATTTCTAGCTCTGCTCTCCTCACACTGGAAGCTGTGTGAGGGGAGAAGAGCTAGTAACAGTGAGTTACTGCTCTTTGTTTACATTTTGTGATCGGCTGTGAATGGATTCACAGCTGATCACTTAGTAAACAGTCACTGTCAGTTGCCCCCCTGCCGGTGACGGGGGGTGTCCCGGGGACACCCCGACACCGGCAGTGCAGGGCGGCGCGCACACGATCGCGCGCCTGCCCTGCTTTTCTGGGATCACGTCATATGACATCTTCCCAGAACAATGGTCGCACCGCTCCGCCGTCAATTGACGGCGGGCGGGCAGCAAGTAGTTAAAAAGTATAGCATTATGCATTTTTTCACACTGGAACACCTGTGAGCACACTTAAATGCACCACAAAAAATAAAGTAAATAATGCCAAAAATACACCACAAACACATTACAAATGCATGTAAGCATGCCTGATGAACCACACGCTAAACGCAAGGATTGCTGTGTAAATAAGAACATACTTATGCAATGAAGACTACATCCCCGCTGCCTAGTGGGGGCGGGAGCGCGCCACCGGCAGCGCGCGCTCGCACCCCAGCACCACTTTGGCAAACTGATGCACCCATACATCGATTCACGAAGCCGAGCCAGCCTGCCGCAGTATATATGCAGCAGGCAGTCGGCAAGCGGTTAAGCAATAGCCAGCATTGATAAAGTACAGAAGTTGTCAAACAAATCTGATTTCTTTTTATGAGGCGGTAAGTAAAACCTTGGACAGAGGGGTGGCTGTGGCTGTAGAATACTTGGATTTTGCAAAAGTGTTTGACACAGTTCCCCATCCGGCTAATGTGTAAGGTAAAGTCTACTGGCTTGGAAAGATCAGTTTGTAAATGGATAGAAAATTGGATAAAAGATAGAATTCAGAGAGCAGTGGTTAATGATGCTTAATCTGAATGGTCTAAGGTTATCAGTGGTGTACCCCAAGGCTCATAAATAATAAACATGTGTATAAAAGAGCACTACCCAATATACAATCTTAGTGACACTCTCATATAAATAAATACCTCAAATGCTTAAACACACAAAACACATACTGTACGTTATATGCATCAAATATCCATATAAATGTCTATGTTTATCAATCTTCCTATATATGTAATTAAACTTCCATTGTGCAAAAAAGTGCCAAGTGCTGTAAACATATATTCAGTGCAGTTTGTGCTCCCCTCTTGTGTGCACGCTCACTCACCAGCTGCTATGGACCCCCATAACAGGAGTCTTTCACGCTTGTGTGAATATCTCAGATTGCTGGGCTTTGTAGTCCTTCTGCGTGAGTCCTTAGTGGTCAGCAAAGGTGTAGTCGTATATGGTAAATAAATGTCAGAGAAGGAAATATAGCATAATTGCATTTATTTTAAAACAAAGGTATAAAATGTAAGTCCACTCACATGGTATAAAATTTTTCTAAGCATAAAAACTGGAACTGGAAGTAAACCACGACTTGCGTCTCACCAGCCGGAAAAAAAATCACCACCCTCGGTCACCTAAATGATATCGGGTCTGGGATTAGTAGTACTATTTCAGTCTTTGCAGATGACACCAAGCTATGCAGTGGAATAACTTCCTTACAAACTGTCTTAAACTTACAAGCTGACCTCAATGCACTGTCCACTTCCAGCCCAAGGCCTTCATATGACATCCTGGACTTTGAGTGGAGATATCTGAATGATGTCTGCAGCTTCAGGCATCATTCAGATATCATTTTTTTCTGCCGGCGATTCTCTGCACTGTAAAAACAATCATAGCGGCTTCAGCCGCTAGATTGTTTTTACAGGCAGTGGGAGGGGACGCACCGGTGAGCTGGATAAGGAATCCGCTGGCGGCAGAAGTTTACCATAGAGAATACCGTCCCTGACAGTCTCTATCACCTTCGGAGGCCCGGGCATGACGTTATGACACCACGTCCAGCCCGGCAGATGTAAACACTGCTGTATACTCAGCTGGAAAGGCTGAGATTGCTTTTTTTTTTTATCTCAGGCTTTCCAGCATAGTGGAAAGATGTTCTAATAGACCCCACATCTCTCCATAAAGAGGACCTATCATGCCCTATTCCTATTTCAAGCGATGTTTACATTGCCTGTAATAGTAATAAAAGAGATAAAAAAATAAAACATTTAAAGGGAAAGTGTAAAAAAAAAAAAAATAATAAATTGAAAGCACCCCGTCCCCGTGTGCCTGCATGCAGAAGCGAACACATACGTGCGTCACCCCCACATATGTAAACAGCGTTCAAACCACACATGTGAGGTATCGCCACGAACATTAGAGCTAGAGCAACAACTCTAGCCCAAGACCTCCTCTATAGCTCTAAACTGGCAACTTGTAAAAGTTTAAAGTGTTGCCTATGGAGATTTTTAAGTGCCAAAGTTTGGCGCCTTCCCATAAGTGTGAGCAATTTTAAAGCGTGACATGGTGGTATCTATTTACATGTACAAATCATTAGTAAGACCTCATCTGGAATATGCAGTTCCGTTTTGGGCACTAGTTCACAAAAAGGATATCAGGCAACTGGAGAAAGTGCAGAGAAGGGCAACTGGACTTAGAGAAAAGAGGCATGGAGGAGCTCAGCTTTGAGAATAGATTAGTTAAATTGAATTTATTCTCTCTTGAGAAAAGGTGGTTAAAGAGGGATCAACATGTATAAATATATATGTGGTCCATATCCACTTGCCGACTGCAGTAAAGCTACGGTGCGGGCTGGCTGCGCAGTATCACGTATAAATGCATGATTTTGATTTTCCGGGTAGGGGGAGCATGCGCCCGCTGGACTGGCTATGCTGTGATTCCTCACAGCACATGCCGATCACCGGGTCCCAGCCAATGATTGACCGCAAGCACCCAGTTATCGGCTCTGATCTTTCCCCGAACACACCTCTGTCAGTGTAAACAGCATAGAGCTGTGTTCAGTGACGGTATCTTGTTGTTTTTTCAATCTCTGCTAAGCAGGGAATAAAAAACAACTAGATCACAAGTAAAAGCAGCACACAGTGCACACATAAACACTTGTTAGGCACATATTTAATCCTATTGTTCACCCAAGATGTTTATTCCTTCCTGCCCTGTGTCATTAGTAAGGTGACAGTGCATATTATTAGCACTGATCACTGTATTAGCGTCATTGGTGATGTCGGTGGCAGTCTGTTAGTTCTTCCCAATGTTATTCAGTGTCAGATTGCCCGCCATACTATCTTAGTTCCGCTATAAGTCGCTGATCGCTGCCATTACTAGTATAAAGATAAAAAAATAATAAAAATCCCAGTATATATCCCATAGTTTGTAGACGCTGTAACTTTCACGCAAACCAATCAATAGACGTAGCAGAATACATTTTGGCTAAAATTTATTAAGAAATTACATTTTTTATATTTTTTTATGGGATATGGTTTATAGCAGAAAGTAAAAAATATTGTTTTTTTCTTTCAAAATTGTTGGTCTTTTTAAGTTTATATAATAAGAAATAAAAAAAACAAAAACCCACCAAAAGAAAGTTCTATTTGCGTGCAAAATATTATATAGATTTTTTTTGCACTGCATGACAGCGCAATTGTTAATTAAAGTAGCGCAGTGCCGAATAGCAAAAAATGGCCTGGTCATGAAGGGGATAAAACCTTTCAGAGCTGAAGTGGTTACAGTGAACTTGGTGTAGAGTTATTCACTTTAAAGTAGAACTTCACTATTTTGATCAATATTGACTATTTTTAATCCGTATACTGCTAGGAATAGTAAATAAATAGGAAAGTATATCATATTTACTTGTTTAACCACTTTAAGACCGGAAGGATTTGCCCCCTTCCTGACCAGGCTCTATTTTGTGATTCGGCACTGCGTTACTTTAACGGACTATTGCACGGTCGTGCGATGCTTTACCCAAATAAAATCCTTTTTTTCCCACAAATAGAGCTTTCTTTTGGTGGTATTTCATCACCTGCGCGATTTTTATTTTTTGTGCTATAAACAAAAAAAGAGCAACAATTTTGAAAAAACAATATTTTTCACATTCTGCTATATGACATTCTCAAAAAAAAAAAAAAATGTAAAAATCAAAATTCTTTAACATTTTAGGCCAATTTGTTTTCTGCTACATATTTTTGGTAAACAAAATCGCAATAAGCATATTTTGATTGGTTTGCGCAAAGGTTATCACGTCTACAAACTACGGGAAAGATTTATGTCATTTTTATTGTTTTTTTTTTTACTAGTAATGTCGGCGATCTGCAATTTTTTGTGGGACTGCGACATTGCGGCAGATAGATCGGACCCCTAACTGACATCTTTGACACTTTCGGGGGGGTACCAGTGACATTATTACAGTAATCAGTGCTAATAATTTGCACTGTTACTGTAAAAATGCCATTGGCAGGGAAGGGGCTAACCATGTGGGTGATCAAGGGGTTAAATGTGAGCCTAGGGGAGTGATTCTAACTGGGGGGTGCGTGGCTTCTGAAATGACCATAGAGACATGTGATCCTATATAGAAGGATTCCATGGGCTCTGTGATCATTCCAGGGAGTAGAATGGTCAGCTGTGTTTACAACATCTGCCCGTTCTTCTCCCTCAGCGGGAACAATCGCGGGTGTCGGGCGGCAATCGGAGCCGCCTGCCCGCTGCATCGACTTCCCCGCTGTCGAGTGGGGGCGGGAGCCCGCTGTCGGCGGCACGCACTCGCCCCCTAGCTTCCCGTGTGCGACAGGACAGCCACCCTGCCGCAGTAAAAAGGTGGCGGGTGGTCGGGAAGCAGTTAAAACGTTTTTTTTCTTCAATTACTTCAAGGCCTGGGCAAATAATGTCATACATCCCAGGAGTCTTCAGGAGGAGAGGATTTATCAGTTAAGCACACCCTCCTGCCTGCATACCTGAGCTACAGCAAAAAATGCTAAAGGGGTGTTTTTCAAAGTGATTTCTAAACAAAAAAAAGCTAGAGACATAGATGGATGGGGGAATTTGCTTTAAATATTAAAAATTAAAAAAATAGCATTTTTGGTTTGTGGTGCTCAGATGTATTGTAGTTCAGCTTTAAGGTCATCACAAAGGACAAGGCAGAACTTTTTATGTCTAGAGCAAAAGAGATTTAACCTTCACATATGGAAAGGCTTCTTCATAAAAAGACCTTTGAAAATGTGATATAGACTCCCTCAAGAACTAGCTCTGGCCAGCTCAGGAGATTGTTTTAAAAAAGAGCTGGATACATTCCTAAATGCATAAAATATAACTGGATACTAATATTTATAGGTAATAACACCAGGGGTAGTTGATCCAGGGAATATCCCATTTCCTCTTGGAGGATGAGGAAGGAATGTTTTTCCTTCACTGAAGCAAATTGGATCATCCTTTTTTTTTGTTTTTTTTGGCCTTCTTCTGGATCAGCCAAGGTTTTCTATTATTTTTTTTAAATTGGTTGTGTAGCACCCTCTAGTGTATTAGAAGTGTAAATAGTTTTTTGTTTTTAAATGTAGATACATTTGTGCAGGCTTAGCTGCCAGCCAGGCCTGTCTGTGTTTTGTGTCCTGGGTTGGGCAGAGATCCAGGGAGAGCTGGATGACTTACAGGCAGCATCACTGAGACCTCCACCTACACTTTCGAACTTGGAAACTTTCAGAAGCATGGGGGGAGGTAAGGTGGAGCTGCCTGGAGTATTCTGGGGGCCCTGACCAATCCCCAACTTGGACTGACAGGGAGCAGGTCCTCCCAAATACTCAGGGTCAGCCCAGCTGGGGAGGAGTATGTTCGGGTGAAAACAGGAGATGGAGTGTTAGGCTGTAAGTGGCTTTTGAAGGAGCTCCCCATTCTGGGGGGGTGACCTTGGGCCTTGGCTTGGGTGTGGACAGGACCCTCTAAAGACACATGGAGGTACACTTGCCAAGAGACACGGGAGCAAGGAGAGGACAGTGGGAGAACACTGCCAGGCAAGTCTGCAGGAGGAAAAAGGAACAGCCAAGAGTGCTGGTGAGTAGTGATGAGCTTCATGTTCGAGTCGAACACTGCCTGTTCGCCTGTTTGCCGAATGGAACTTCGAGTCCCCACATCCATAATTAATTTAATAGGTTTTATTTAATATCCATAATTAATATTAATCATCCGCTGGCCAGGGATTCTAACCCACAGCCTCTCATTTGCAAGCCCGTTATTCTAGCACCTACACCACCGAGCCAGCTGTTCAACCTAAGACTCTCTCTGCCTAACTTCTATCTGAGTTTGACAGCTCTTTTATAGGGCTCTGATGTCACCAGCCAGCGGGTGATCAATATTAATTATGGATTTTAATTAAAACCTATTAATTTTCTCCGCCCCTTCCGACGTGACATCAGTAATTTATTCACTGCACCTAAGCAGTGGATTATGGAGTGCTGGTGAGGTCAGAGCCCTATAAAAGAGCTGTCAAACTCAGATAAAAGTTAGTTAGGCAGAGAGAGTCTTAGGTTAATCAACTGGCTCGGTGGCGTAGCTGGTAGAATAACGGGCTTGCAAGTTAGAGGCTATAGGTTCACTCTCCCCTGGCCACCGGGTGATTAATAGTCACTTACATTTAAGCCTTTAAAATGAGGACTTGTGATTGTTCATGTTCGTATGTTCGCTAGAACATTTCCCCTGTTCGAGATGTTCTGGTGCGAACCGAACAGGGGGGTGTTCGGCTCATCACTACTGGTGAGTGACACGCAGTCAGGAGGACTGGGAGGTACACCTGAGAGGACTGGGATGGAGCAGTCTGGCATAGGTGCAGAGCCAGTCAGGAGTACTGTGGTCCCATATACACCCTTCCCCATCCAAGTTCAATTCCCCTAAATAAAAAAACAAAACAAACAAAGCTGCAAGGACTGCTTCTTGACTCTGAGTGACTAGAAATTTGTGTGCCTGGCTGTGCGGCGGGGGGGACACATTCACCACCAGCCCCTACGGAGGTACCGCTACAATTGAATTAGATGGGCTAGTGTCTTTTTTCAACCTATCTAAATGTGTAACTATATAACTGTTGCAGATTTTCCCTCACTTTCTGTTTAGTGGAACAGTGGTCACCCTGAAAGTGAGTGGATTGGAACTCTCTCTAACAGGACCACAGTAAAAACCTACTCCATTTAATCCTGAAACAAGATTTGGCTTTAGAGAAATGCAACTCAAAGAATAATTGTATTTTTTTTTTTTAAAGAAGAAACCTCTTCTGATATTTATGAATGTGTTCTGCTCCCCAGGGGACAAAGCAAATGTAGTACATTGTCCCATTTTCCTAGGTGCTGTCTGCAAGGTCGTAATTGATGCTCCTCCTTCCTTCACAGCTGCCCAAACATGCAGAAGATGAATGCTTGGACAAACAGCACTTTTCTCCATCACAAAGCACTTACCTGCTTGTTTAAAACACATTAGCTGGCATGCCCCTTTGCCTCGGGAGAATTTGATCATTTTAGAACAGCCACACACATATCAATATGATCAGCCAATTGATCATTTGATGGGACTAAAATGATCGAATGAAGTCCTAGACCCTCCATTTAATCAACTTAGAAACATAGAAGAGTGTTAGCAAAAAAAAAAGACCTAATGGTCCATGAATTCTGCCCCATTTTTGAGCTTTTAATCTAAACTGTCACTGTCAAGTGGACTGGCAATGATGGAATTTTATTGATCATTTCTGAACAACCTCACAAATATCTGCATTATGTCAGACATTTGATTGTAACATGGATCAATTAAATGACCACTTACAATAGATTGTTTCTAATAGATGGTAATTTTAACCAATACCGCATGTGTTGCATTTTCCAATATTTTATTGAGGACGGTAACAGGGTGTAGCAGGTTGATAACAGGCTAGGGGCACATAAACCAAACCTGGTCTTTAAAGTCACTCTGTATTTGCATGGAGCTCCTCCCAGAACCTAGAAGGTTCACGGGTTTTGGTCTAATGTACATTTAAGTCATTTTTTTTTCTTTCAACTAGCAGTTTTAATGGAAAACAATGACTTGATTCCCCCATTCACACATTCAACCTGGATAGGGAAATCTTCCCCGCTGAGTCTTTGCATTCCCACAGTCGGGGGACTTCCTTGCTTGTCAAATAAATTGATCAAAGCTCCTGGCTAGAGCAAGCTGTGCAGATAGATACCAAAGTCTTGTTTTTTTTTTTTTTTCTTTAAAAATAACAAACATTTTATATTTACCTGCCTTGTGCAGTGGTTTTCCACAGGGCAGCCTGGATCCTCTTGGGTCCCTCGTTGCCACTCTTGGACCCTCCCTTCTGTCGAGTGCGCCCACAGCACTGTGCCCCACTATGGGGGCCCCCGAGACAAGCTGCAGCTCTGTGTGTCTATTCAGATACAGAGATGGGGTTCAGCCCCACCCCCTCTATCTCCTCATTGGCTAAGTGACTTTGGTTGACAGCAGCGGGAGCCAATCAGGAGGGAGAGGCACTCATGGACATCAATGGATCGAGATAGGGTTCAGGTAAGTATTAGGGGGGCTGGGGAGGCTGCTGCACACAGAAGGTTTGTTATCTTAATGCATTGAATGCATTAAAGTGGAATTACAGCCTAAAACCTTAAATTTTCCCCTGTAATCATTAATGTGAGCAGAGTTCAGCCTTATGTATCAAAATGAAAAAAAATCCCAGTTTTTCTACCTGAATTCTGCAGCGTTCAGTGCTGTCACATGACTTCAATTCCTCCTCCCGCAGAGTCCAAGAGCAGCAAGTGGGTGTGGTTACTGAAATTAAAGCCAGTGACATCACTTCCAGGTAGGGGCACTGTTCCTGTGTAGCCAGTGTGCATATACAGAATAGGAGGAGCTGACCATAGGTTCCCACCCAGTGTTCTCTCATCAGTAAAGATGCATTGTACATCCTAATTCATGAGAAAATGAAGAAAAAAAAAGGAGCCATCCACACAGGATACGGGGAGTGTGTGTGTGTGTGTGGGGGGGGTTGCACATACACTTTACAGCTGTGCTGGGCTTTGAATAAAGACTACCATAGGAGTAGGAAACTGGACTCGGGGGGAAGGGGGGAGGGACTGTCAGTGGAGCTAAAAGTTCTCTGTGGTCTCAGCTCACAGTCTACAATGTTCATATCATAGTACAGTCAACTCTCTCTCTCTCTCTCTCTTTCTCTCCTTCCGGGTTCTGCGTGGTGATGTCAGCACGCCGGTCTCCATAAAGGGAACCCGTCACTACCTATTGCTGTCACAAGGGATGTTTACCTGTGGTAAAATTACAAAAAGAAATAGGAAAAAATAAAAAAATAAATTTAGCCGCCCCCGTCGCCGTGAGCTCGCGCATGAAGAAAAAGCATACGGAAGTTGCGCTCGCAAATGAAATCTCTGTTCAAACCACACATATGAGGTATCGCCGCGATTGCCAGAGCGAGAGCAATAATTAAAAAAAAAGAGCTACTCTATAACTGTAAACTGGTAACCGTTAAAAACTTTTAAAGCGTCGCCTATGGAGATATTTATTGACCGTAGTTTGTCGCCATTCCAGGGGTCTGCGCAATTCTAAACCGTAACATGTTGGGTGTCTATTTACTCGACCTGACATCATCTTTCGCAATGTATATAAAAAAATGGGCTAACTTTACTGTTTCGTTTTTTTAACATGCGGTGAAATGTAATTTTTCAAAATTTTTCAAAAAAAAATGGCGTTTGAAAGACCGCTGCGCAAATACCGCGTGACAAAAAATATTGCAATGACCGCCATTTTATTCTTAGTCTTTGTTAAAAAAAAAAAAATATATATATATATATATATATATATATATATATATATGATAGAATAATTAATGGTGCGCTATATCAAAAATTATAAAGTGTGTATTCCAATCAATACAAAAACAATTCCAAATATAAACAAAATATATATACAGAAATGGTGAAGAAAAGTCCCACGGCACAACTGTGTCAATAGTGAGACCACCAACAGTGACAAGTGAATGTGTCTTCTGTACAATACAAATCAAAATGTAAATAAACGGTGTATAAGTCCCAACACAATTGTATCAACGGTGAAACCACCAACAATGGTGAGGTGCTGACAGGTGATGGTTAATTCGCTTTGTGAATTGAAGTTCCCTCCACCTGCTGGAAAGCCTCCTTACCGGATGGAATAGGGTAAGTGCTTTTCTATGGTGAAAATAAACAATCCTGGTGCCCAAACTGAACAAAGTGCTCCCCGCCGTGCATTCACAAGGGCCCGTCAGGCCTCTTACCAGATCAAATGGGTATATCAAGCACTGCTCACTGCCCTCAGGTTCAACCGGTATTGGTATCCACAATGGATGTAGAAGTCATATGTCACTCCACTGTTCACATTCGGGTAGGTTTCTGTGTTCAGATAGTACTCTTGGCCACTTGTTATGGGTGATTATGAGGATTATTTCGCTCCAGCATTACCATGTAAAAGAATAACTGCCCATAGTGCATTACCCTTGATATTGCTTTATTGAATAAAAAATTGCACTTACATGTATGCGGAATAGACTTCACATAAAGATAGAAAGCGTTGAGGGATTCCTAAATGCCTGGGTCCGGCTGCAGCTCGGATCCTAAGCGACGTGGTGACGGCACGCCTCCTGCCTGACGCGTTTCCGCCGATTGGCTATCTTCAGAGAAAGGAGGTTCTCGCGCGCCGTCACTTCCGTCCTTTTATTCTAAAGGGAGCCGCGTCACTTCCGGTGTCTGCAGAGGAGGCGCCGGAAGTCTCTTACGGGTTCCTCGGCTTCAAATTGTTAAATATATCTTAATATCCATAACAGTAATCAAATCTGGAGGTGGTTTAGTGATATTTGAAACGGAAAGGTTCCTCTTTATTACTTTTAGTACATCGCAAGTGGCTGTATATCCCCTCATTCTCGATCTCTCTACTGCTAAAATTCAACTATTTAATGTTGGATGTACTTTCAATAAGCAGTATAGTCTATCCACATTTATAATTGAGATAAAATCTTACATAGAAATCTCTATTTAAATGTCAACCTTGACACCGGAAGTGAAGGGTCCGATATTCCTATAACTAGGGATATGTTGACATATAGATATATATTTAAAATCTAAAGCTAAAATACAGCATAATACCTTTTAAAATATATATAAATGAATAAAACACCTCTATATAAAAATACATTCTGTAAAATAATAAAAATTTATAACATACCAGATCTCTATATGTGGTCTGGATGTATGTATGTATAAAAAGTGACATGCTGGAAGGTATGAATTTAATACTAGCTATGTATTAACTGTTGTTAATGTGAGAGTTGATATCCCAGTCCTGAGACTGGGATATCAACTCTCACATTAACAACAGTTAATACATAGCTAGTATTAAATTCATACCTTCCAGCATGTCACTTTTTATACATACATACATCCAGACCACATATAGAGATCTGGTATGTTATAAATTTTTATTATTTTACAGAATGTATTTTTATATAGAGGTGTTTTATTCATTTATATATATTTTAAAAGGTATTATGCTGTATTTTAGCTTTAGATTTTAAATATATATCTATATGTCAACATATCCCTAGTTATAGGAATATCGGACCCTTCACTTCCGGTGTCAAGGTTGACATTTAAATAGAGATTTCTATGTAAGATTTTATCTCAATTATAAATGTGGATAGACTATACTGCTTATTGAAAGTACATCCAACATTAAATAGTTGAATTTTAGCAGTAGAGAGATCGAGAATGAGGGGATATACAGCCACTTGCGATGTACTAAAGGTAATAAAGAGGAACCTTTCCGTTTCAAATATCACTAAACCACCTCCAGATTTGATTACTGTTATGGATATTAAGATATATTTAACAATTTGAAGCCGAGGAACCCGTAAGAGACTTCCGGCGCCTCCTCTGTAGACACCGGAAGTGACGCGGCTCCCTTTAGAATAAAAGGACGGAAGTGACGGCGCGCGAGAACCTCCTTTCTCTGAAGATAGCCAATCGGCGGAAATGCGTCAGGCAGGAGGCGTGCCGTCACCACGTCGCTTAGGATCCGAGCTGCAGCCGGACCCAGGCATTTAGGAATCCCTCAACGCTTTCTATCTTTATGTGAAGTCTATTCCGCATACATGTAAGTGCAATTTTTTATTCAATAAAGCAATATCAAGGGTAATGCACTATGGGCAGTTATTCTTTTACATGGTAATGCTGGAGCGAAATAATCCTCATAATCACCCATAACAAGTGGCCAAGAGTACTATCTGAACACAGAAACCTACCCGAATGTGAACAGTGGAGTGACATATGACTTCTACATCCATTGTGGATACCAATACCGGTTGAACCTGAGGGCAGTGAGCAGTGCTTGATATACCCATTTGATCTGGTAAGAGGCCTGACGGGCCCTTGTGAATGCACGGCGGGGAGCACTTTGTTCAGTTTGGGCACCAGGATTGTTTATTTTCACCATAGAAAAGCACTTACCCTATTCCGTCCGGTAAGGAGGCTTTCCAGCAGGTGGAGGGAACTTCAATTCACAAAGCGAATTAACCATCACCTGTCAGCACCTCACCATTGTTGGTGGTTTCACCGTTGATACAATTGTGTTGGGACTTATACACCGTTTATTTACATTTTGATTTGTATTGTACAGAAGACACATTCACTTGTCACTGTTGGTGGTCTCACTATTGACACAGTTGTGCCGTGGGACTTTTCTTCACCATTTCTGTATATATATTTTGTTTATATTTGGAATTGTTTTTGTATTGATTGGAATACACACTTTATAATTTTTGATATAGCGCACCATTAATTATTCTATCACATATTTTTTCATCTGGTAGCAGCATATCACAGACCAGCGCACTTTATTCTTTATATATATATATATATATATATATATATATATATATATATAATGTTTGGGGGTTCTAAGTAGTTTTCTAGCAAAAAATACTGATTTTACCTTGTGAACAAAATGTGTCAAAAATGGGCTCAGTTCTTAAGTGGTTAAAGTGTAGGTTCATCCATTTATATCTTTTTTGGTATAGATACAGTGGGTTCTTACTGTATGCCTATCCAAGTGATCCCTAGCCCTGTTTAATAAACAAGAAAAGTTGCTGCAGCACTGACTGCAATAAATCATTTTCTTTTCTGCCTGCTATCCAAGGCTTTGTTTGATTTCACCTTACTAATTGCTATGGTGACAAGGGTTTCACCAGACAAGAAGTCTATACTCAGATACAAAGAACCATGATTTTCATATGCTTACTTCTCCGCCACCTTTTACATTTATCTGTGAAGCCTATTTTCTGGTGACTGTAGTTCCTAGAAAGACATAGAAGTGTACAGCATATGTCTCCACAATGGTGAATAACAAATGCAAATGTATGTAGACTTGTGTACTTACAGTAAGCCATGGCTACCAATTAAAATGTCCATTATATTGATCTGATCTCATTACAAAACAATCCGATTGGTTAATATAAGTTCTTACTTCTGCACATTGTGGCTCCCTGCTTTGCTTTACTTTGCTTTACTCATTATGCCTGTTTGGAAAATCATTTTGCCTTCTGCCTATCATTGCTGAGTCCCTGATCCATCCGTTTGTGGCTTGTTAGATTTTCACATCTGGGTCTTCATGACTGTGCCAGCCATTGGCATTTCAACAGCTGAATCTTGGCAGTCCGACTCCTTAACTGTGCTTGATATTATACAGTATGTGCTGAATATGTATATACGTTTTATTCATTCAGCCTACAACTGCTAAATAAATATTTGTTTTATACCATCTATATACTCTGCGTCCCAAAATACCAAGATGGCAAAATTCATTGGAAAAGCGGCCAAATGCTTCAGAATTGTTCCTGCGCATAATGCATTCAGTATAAATGAGCAGTTGGAATGCTGGCTGCCAAAAATGTTAACGCCTTTCAGATTGCATTACAATTTCACAGCCTGTGGCTATTATGCCAAAGAAAAGAAATACATGAAAATAGGATGGAATAAAGTGGAACTCCAGGCAAAATTCTTAATCTCAGGATTTCAAGGATGTGACTTACCTTTATGTCCTACCTTGATGGCATTTGTTGCAAGGATTCTCTTTGAGCACAAATCAACATCATTCTACCTTTGACAAGATGGCAATAAACAGAAACACATGAAAATATAATAGGGGCCTCTGAAAATTTTACGTGGAATTCCAGACAAAAATCATAATCTCAGGATCTCAACGCCATGACCCACCTATATGTTGTACTTTGATGACATTTTAGCAAGGATTCTCTTTGTGCACATATCAAGACCCTTCAACCATTGACATTATTGTAGTGGTAGACACATATCCCTTTACCCCTGGCATCATGGTAGCAATAGTCACCTATCCCTCTACCATTAGCACCATGGAAGCAACAGTCACCTATCCCTCTACCCCTAGCATCATGGTAATGGTACTTACCTATCTCTCTACCCCTCTACTACTGGCATCATGGCAATGGTACTCGCATATCTTATTACCACTGACATCATGCCAATGGTACTTGCCTATCTCTCTTCCCCTGACATCATAGCAATGGTATTTGCCTATCTCTCTACTCCTGACATCATGATAATCCTAGTTACCTACCTTTCTAACCCTGACATTACGGAAATTGTACTCATCTTTCTCGCTACCCCTGGCATTATGGTAATGTTACTCAACTATTGCTCTACCACAACATCATGGTTATGGTACTCGGCTATCTCTCCAACTCTGACATCATGGTATTGGTCTTCACCTAACTTTCTACCCTGTCCATATGGTAATGCTGATGAGAGACTATGGAAAAAATGGCTTCCAAAGCTCTACTTCTTTAGTAACTTTTTTTCTCCCCGAGCAGCAGCACATTTATAAGATAATTCCTTCAGCCCCCCTCACTGTATTCATGTTAACAGTGTTTGTCAGTGCTGTACAATTCTGGAGAATCCTGAGTGGCTCATGCTGTTGCCCCTACATATTCCATTAAGTACCCTTGTACAAAAGATTAAAAGAAGTCATGTAAAGCCAGGTGTTGCTATTTATGCCAGCGGTTTAACATATATTTAATTTGTTCTTCATAAATAAAAAACATATAAAATTTTCTTTTTATATTCCCTGCTGTTCTATTCCAATATGTTAATTAAGTGATGAGCTTAATGCATCGCACATTGCAGTAGGTCAACAAGAAAATTACATTTACTGACCTTTATCTATACCTTTCAAATGTCATAGCCAGCATGCTTTGGAAACAGGTTGATAGAAAGTAAAGGCATTGCTGACTTTGAAAATATGTTAGGCCACCAAGGTGGAATGGCTTTCATTGAAAACCAACATATTGTCTGCATAGTTGGACCAGACACCTCTGGCACTGACTCATCTCAGGTGAAAGAGTTGTGACTAGCCAAAAATATCAGTTACAGATAATTTTTTTAAATCAGAAAAAAGTTTTATTGGGTCAAATAAAAAAGCATACAGTAAGAACAATACGTACATCAAACATTTTGTTATAGGCTTATACAAGGCATTGCACATACACTCTTCAGGACTTTCAACGAACAACAGCAAAGAATGCCATACGTTTGTCTTATAAGTGTAATCCTGCGTACCCAACACTATGTTAATAAAAGACAATTCCCAGAACTCTGGGCATGTAAAATATTTCTTTGTTTCTTAAAGAAAAGTAAGAAAAAGGGAAAGAAAAAGTGAAAACAATAGAACCCCTCTGGCGAACAGTAATTTACAGGATCGGACTGGCCTACCGGGATACCGGCAAATTTTCTGGTAGGCCGGCAAGTCCCCCCTGCCCTGGGGCTGCTAACACCTAAAAAAAAATGGCCACGGCCGGCCCGACATGCGCCGCCGCCGCCGCTCGGGAAAGCCCATACACGTTTCGGCTATTCCCGTGCAGACGGCGCATGCGCGGAGACATGTTGGCGCTGGGCGGCGCCATTTTTAAATGTAGGGCGCCTATTGTCCAAAAGGTAACCGAGACTTCTGCTCAGGAGATGCAGTGCTGCGGGCATGGCACAGGAGATTCTCCACAGCCCTTCATCTCCTGTATCATATCCGCAGCAGCCCCTGCACCATGCTGGCAACCCTGTATCTCCTGTACTATGCCCACAGACCTGCATCTCCTGTACCATGTCTGCAGCCCCTGCAACATGCCCACAGCCCCTGCATCTAATGCACCATGCCCGCAACCCCTGCATCTGCTGCACCATGCTCACAGCCATGCATCTCCAGTACCATGTCTACAGCCCCTGCACCATGCCCACAGCCCCTGCATCTCCTGCACCATGCCTGCAGCCCCTGCATCTCCTGCACCATGCCCACAGCCCCTGCATCTCCTGCACCATGTCCGCAGCCCCTGCATCTCCAGTACCATGTCCGCAGCACCTGCATCTCCTGTACCATGTCCGCAGCCCCTGCATCTCCTGTACCATGTCCACAGCCCCTGCATCTCTTTCACCATGTCCGCAGCCCCTGCATCTCCTGTACCATGTCCGCAGCCCCTGCATCTCCTGTACCTTGTCTACAGCCTCTGACATCGCATGGACCATGTCCGCAGCCCCTGAAATCTCCTGTACAATGCCCACACAGCCGCTGCATCTCCTGTACAATGTACATAGCCCCTGCATCTCCAGTACCATGTCCGCAGCCCCTGCATATCCTGTACCATGTCTGCAGCCCCTGCATCTCCTGTACCATGTCTGCAGCCCCTGCATCTCCTGCATCATGCCCCCAGCCCCTGCATCTCCTGTACCATGTCCACAGCCTCTGACATCTCCTGTACCATGTCCGCAGCCTCTGACATCTCCTGTACCATTTCCGCAGCCTCTGACATCACCTGTACCATGTCCGCAGCCCCTGACATTGCCTGTACCATGTATGCAGCCCCTGACATCTCATGTACCATGTCCACAGCCCCTGACATCCTCTGTACCATGTCCGCAGCCCCTGACATCGCTTGTACCATGTATGCACCCCCTGACATCTCCTGTACCATGCCCACACAGCCTCTGCATCTCCTGTACCATGTCCACACTTTTACCACTTTTAACCTTTTTTTTTTAATATATATATAAAGCCCTACATGCTTTCATATCTGTCTTATCTATATATAATAAACTCTTCAAATGTGCTTTAAAATGCATGGTTTTCCCTTTTATGAACAAGAAAATAATGGCGCTATGCTGTTGGGTCGGTATAATAATGCTATGGGGCTATTATGAAATTATTTCCAGGGCTGAATTTTATTCCCAGTTCACCCCTAGTAATTTACAATGGTAGTAACCCCTTGACAGCAGCCTGCACAGTGAACAACCCTACACCCCACTATCCCTGAAGCAATCTGTCACCCACCAGTCTAAACAGTGCTAATCCTGGAACTTCCAACCAAGGTTGCCACATAGAATAATATTTCTTGAGGGCATTCCTATGTTGGTATGTCAATTTTTCTCGTATAAGCATCCTGTTTATTGGTCCACCCATTGTCCCCTGGTTGGTATTTGCAGAGTAATCCAATGTCTGGTTATCAGTTTTTGTGCTACATACAACAGCCGTAGAACTGGTGTATGTGCATTAGGAGTCAGGGCCTCCTCCAGCGCTCCCAACCGACAGACAATGGGAATCCCTTGGGAGCACAACCCTATAAACCAGGGAAATGGTATCAAGCACTTTCCCATCATTACCTAAATAGCTTCGGGCACCTCCAAAACATGTGTAATAGATCCCCATGATCACGCTCACATTTAGGACAAAGGGGAGTGGATCTAGCCCCCATTTATGCAATTGTAACGGTGTCCTGTACGCTCTGTGCAAGAGATATAAATGAGAAAGCTTCTGCGAGGCCAACACAGAGACCACGGGGGCGGATGATAGACATAGTGTCCATGTGTCATCATCTACGACACCCAAGTCCCTCTCCCACGTCTCCCTGCATGGTAACATAGATGAGTCCTGAAGGGTGCCTAGTAAGATATAGTAACTCCTAGAGATCATCCCCCTCCCATCTCCAGTCAGGAAGACATCCTGGATCATAGGATGTTCCTCAAGATGGAATTGTGAATGTGTGGATTGTGAGAGTAGGGCATGTCTTAGCTGTAGGTACTGATAAAATTGGTTATGATGGAGTGTGAACTCTGTAGATCTGTGAAGGATTTTAAAGTCAGACCTGTGTACAATTGATGTAGAAAGTGAATTCCTCTAACTTCCCAATCTTTAAATCCCTGCAGCTTCTGTAATTCTTTATATTGAGCATTGCGCCAGATGACTGTCTGTGATAGGAAACTGCGAATAGCCAACATACACTTAATGTAGGACCATAGTTTTGGTAACATTGAGGGTGTGGAAGCTGTTTACTCAAGTGAGGGAACTGAGCTTCCAGATAGGATAAGGCGGAGTGTTCCGTGCCTGAGGGAAGAAGTAGGGACCGCATTGGATCGGAAAGATCCACACAACCCCAGCCGCCCATCTGTTGTAGCTGGGAAGCAAGATAGTAAGCCCTGGAGTGTGGTCCAGCCAATCCCCCCAGAGCTTTACTCAATTGAAGCGTTGACAAGCTAATACGTGCCACCTTTTTCCGCCATATCAATTCCCAAAATTGAGAATCAATCTTCATAAACCATTTTCCAGGGCTCCAGACTGGGGAGTTGTGAAATATATAAAGCAGTTGTGGGGCCCAAATCATTTTAAGTAAATTAACCCTACCAACCACAGACAAAGGTAGTTTACACCATGTATGACAATTAGTGTGGAGCTTATTTAAAAGTGGAAGGAAGTTAGGTGTTATATACTGGTTAGGGTCAGGGGTAACCTGGACACCTAAGTATCTAAATGAGGAAGACACTTGGATCAGCTGTGCACATTCCGGCAGAGGAGTAGTGAAGACATCTAACGGCATGAGCACCGATTTATTCCAATTTATTTTAAAACCAGATCAATTACCAAAATTGGTAATGAGAGTTATGGCCGCCTCCAAGGACCCCTTGGTATTCCCCAAGAACAGACGTGTATCATCAGCATATAGGGAGATGACATCAGTACCCATGGCCCGCTTGAACCCCACTATAATCTTCGAGCCACGCACCCTAGCTGCCAATGGCTCCAAAGCAAGAGTAAACAGCAGGGGCTACAGTGGGCACCCCTGCCACATATCCCTATGCAATGGAAAAGGCTCCGACAACTCTAAATCCCGATTGGTCTCTGTGTACCAGTGTTTGAACAACCAACTCTAATCTGGTAGCTAGAACCCTAGCCAAAATGTTTACATCTGCATTGAGGAGAGATATGGGTCTATATGAATCAGGCATGAGAGTATTCTTTCCGGGCTTCAACAAAACGATAATCACAGCTTCATTCATAGAGGTGGGCAGCTGTCCAGACTGAAAAGCCTCATTAAAGACCTGAAGAAGAGTAGGTACCAAGCTGTCAACATAGCGCTCGTAGACCTTGGATGGGAGTCCCTGGGGATTTACCAGAATGCGAGTGAGCTAATGCTGCGAGAAGTTCATCCTCAGTCAGGGGAGCATTCAACTGTCTGGCATCCGAAGCCAACAAACAGGGTAATACACACTCATTCAGGGACTGTGCAATCTCCAGAGTGGAGGGCTGCACCTTAGAGGTGTAAAGATCCATGTAAAAAGCACGAAAAACAGCTAAGATATCAGATGGCAAAAATTGGGCGGCTCCCATAGCATCCTCAAATAATTTTTGTTGCAAGAAAAAAAGTTTGTTTTTGGCCAGTTGCAGTTCCATCTGTCCACACATAGTTTGAGCCTCAAGCCAGACCCGTTTAGTGTCGTCAGTAGGACCCACAATATATGCCTCCTCTGCCCTTTTGACCTCAGCCAGCAGCGATGTCTCCCAAGCCTTAGTGTCTGATTTTATCCAAGAAATTATTTTTATAAATTGGCCTCTAATCTGTGCTTTCGCTGCATCCCACGCTACATCCATCAGCGCAGTGCCGTCATTACAGGAGAAAAAGGTGGCAATAGCCGCCGGCATCAGATCTCTTTGTGGAAACAGCACAAGCCAAAAGGGATTTAGCTTTCAAAATCTAGGCTTGGGAGAGACTGGGATGACCATGTCAACCCAAAACGGAAAGTGGTCTGACACACCCCTAGATTCATACCCAGCAGTTACAGATAATTACCAAGAGATTGGTCATCTGGAGATATGTGTCTATGTAGGTTGCGGCTACCCATGGAGATTGTGATTCTTACTCAATCTAAAAAAATAGGCCAGATGTCATGTTGTTAAGAAAATTTGTGCGCTATCCCTTTAAATATACATCTACAAGTACTGTATATACAGTGTTGAAATGTAAACTATACAAAATAACATACAAATATGTCTCATAAATTCATGTGCATAATAATATTTATTACTTCAAAGGGGTGTGGAATACGGGAATTTTAAGGTGCTCAGATACGTGACGACACAAAGTTTTTATATTAAAAGTATAGACACTTATTTGTCAAAAAAGAGTATAAAAAATTTTATACAGCCAAATATTCCATTTATAAAAGTAGAATTATTCACTGTGCCTTTTTTCATAACGGCTTCCTCAGGCAAATGCGTGAAGCGTTCAAACTACTAAATAAATAAAAAATGGTAATGAATATCAAATGTATACATAACTACAGTGTTGTAACAATTCCAGATACAAAGAACAAAAGGCTGAGCTAATCAACCCTGCAGAGGTTCCTAAATGATAGCTCCATACCTGTATGCTGTACAGAGCAATGAAGTCAGTTTGGAAGTGGAATTGAGTCTGTCACCCAGGGCTACACACACCAGTGGCATTCAGGGAAAAGTCTACAAAATGGGTCTCCCACAGAGGGGGTAAACGACCAGCAATTTACAGTTAAACCTGCATCGACAACAGCGTCACATCAAAACAAGGCCTAAAGGCATTTCAAAAGAAAACACTTATAAATCACAATTTTGTTCATAATTTAGCAGCTTTTATGGTTCACTTACAAGTTATAGAGGCAGACATATACTGTGACCTCCACTAGATGGCACTCTAATTTTCTGCTCAGTTGGATGTAATCACTTTGTTCAGATTTCAAGGTACACCAAACACTAAGACATAACTAATTCCTTTGCCATTCCAAAACTATATGTAAAATAAGAAGAAGGAAGGCAACTTATTCCCACATCACAAACCACATAAGTGCAAGGGGCCATCTATTATTCCAACAAAGATCCATTCATCAGAATACCTGTAGTCACTGTGTGCTGTGTGGTAAAAATTGAGCTTCCTGGTGTTCCAGCAAGTAAGCCGAATGTAGGCAGATTCCTTTATACCCCTTCCACCCCACCGACGTCAGACATTAAAACGAGATGCGGACACAAAAGCAGGGGATTGCGCATGTGCAGTGCCAGGCCTGGCCACCCAGTGTGTCATCCAACGGCCTGAAGCCTCACCCACAAGGGCATGGAAACATAGGGAGTCCACACCAGCCTTCTCTCAGAGTATCAAAGGGCAGGATGGGGAGGGGGAGGAGTTTTGACAGGGTCAGGCATGCTCTATGTGGGACAGCAGGGGAAAGCAGACCCCGCCTCCACAAATAAACAACACCCCCCTAATTGCGGTGCCTGGGTCAGTACCACCAGAGTGCCAGCTAGCCAAAGGCTTGCATGGTGCAGGCTCTGACATGCACCACTCCTTGTGATAGCTGCCACGGGTGCCTCTGGCATCCTTACAGGAACCATATGCTCCGCAGACAGTTCCTAACACTCTGTGACAAGTCCCCAGTGACAGACTCTGCACATATTGAAAAGAGTGAAAAACAATTGATAGCAAATGTATGATTTTTGGATGGGAACTCTGCAAGGAAAATCTGCTCAACCTTAATCACACCTATAATGATAAATACAGATGTGCATAAGAGTGTAGCACCCTCCTAGATAGGTGCTAGGAAAAGTATAGTCGTGGCCGTGTCTGCTTATCAGGAGGGCCTGATCTGTTAGCATCTGTCACATGCCTCCAGGTGTGATCTGTTGAGTCTGGGGAGTCTCCCCACTGTATCCAATGAGGGATCTTGTTGGGCAGTGGAGGAAACATAGCCAATAGCACACCAGGTATATGACTGTCCCAGTAGGCGGGGTCTGCCGCAATGCACCCTGGGATTGGGAATAAATCTGTGGGGAGCACGTGACAGACTGTCTTTTGGCGGGAGCATCAGTCCCAGGAGGAGGTGACAGCTGTGTCTCCTTCTGTAAAGTGTGATGGTGGTCTGGGCAGTCGGCCTAGGGACCAGAGGATAAGCTGAGCTGCAAAGGATCCAAAGTTGCTGACCAAGTGGAGCTGCTGGGCAGAATTCTTCAGGAAAAACAGTATCGTGAGTACTCAAGAACTGCCCAGGGGTCTGCCTAAGAGAGGGGACCACTCCAGAGGGGTCAAAGGGAATCCAGAAGCCAGCTAGCCACGAGTGCACAGTGTAAGGGGGTGCCAAGTAGTTAAACCCTGAAGTTGGGGAGAAAAAGGGGGTGCCAGGAAGGGCCCTGAAGTGTTCAGCAATAAAGGGACTTTTCCTACAGTCAGAGGTGAAGTTCCAGTATCTGGCTTTGCTGAGGCCAGCATCAGTCAGCGTTAACCAGCATCAGTCAGCATTAATCAGCATCAGAGGAGCACTAACAAAACGTAGCATTATTCAGTGTCCCTGCCTAATTGTGCATAGTTCAGTTATTGGAGTATCCCACTTCTCCCTTCTCCCATCCAAGTTCTCCAATAAACCCTAAAAACCAAAGAAACTGGACTGGTTCTTGTCTAAGGTGCTCACACTTGAAAATATGTCTAAAAGTACTGTTGTTGCTAGCGGTGACCCAGGGGGACCCACACTCATCCGCTCCCTCTGGAGTAGGGCTACAAGAGTATTACAAAAACCAGAGTTGTATAAAGTACTCGAAACCCATACTTGAGTAAAAGTACAAGTGCTCGATCAAAAAGTGACTTGAGTAGAAGTGGAAGTGCTCAATCAAAAAGTGACTTGAGTAGAAGTACTAAAGTATTCAACATTTTTTGTACTTAAGTATTGCAAGTAGTTTTTTTTAAAAAATTTTGCTACTCAAGTACTGAAAGTAAAAGTACCAGTAGTTTTGAAAAAAAATTGCTACTCAAGTACTGAAAGTAAAAGTACAAGTACTGTGTTATGTAGTTATTAAAGAAAGAAGTCAAAAGTTTGAACATCATATTGTTTTTTATTATTTCAAATGCAGCTGTTATTTATACATACAGTAGCTTTTATTTTCGTATGCGCTGATAATACACATGTTTTGAGCTTCATGAAACCTGCCATCTACTGTTCTGGCAGTGGTAATTTTTATAATTGTAACGAGTAACTATGCAGCACAAAAAAAATAATTGGAGTAGAAGTATTGAAATCATTGAAAAAATGTAGTGAAGTAAAAGTGGAAGTAGGAGAAAAAAATTCTATCTAGGAAAGTACAGATACCGCCTTTCGGTACTTAAGTACAATAGTAAAGTAGTTCTACTTAGTTACTATACATCTCTGACAAAAACCATATAAATTACAAATGCATTGCGACATTAACCATTGTTACACAAAAGGTAATGAAAAACTTATTGCATCAGTGCACAAAAAATATTTTTAAACAACAATATTCAAAAAAAATTAGAATAAACAGTCTATACTCAAATCAATAGGGAAGGGAGAGGGTAAGGAAACTGACATCTCCTGTATGGAGTAAACTCTAGAATTGAAGTTCACAGGAAGGGTTTATAGCTAATTCCTTCATTTATTCCAGGATATTTGGTAGCTTGTAAGGAATATATCCACTGGGTCTTGATTTGTAATAGTCAACTATCTATATCAACCACCCGCTCATGTGCCGGAACATGTTCTAACGCATAGAAGCCAATGGAACTAATATCAAATTGATGGTAAAGTCCTACATGCCTGCTGATGGGTGTTTCCATCTTTTTATTAGTAATCAGGGATACATGGTTCCTGATTCTTTTGAAGAAAGGACGCTTGGTTTTCCCTCTATTGAACGCATATCATTGACATTTCATAATGTAAACTACGCCTACTGTTTGACAAGTTGTTCTGTATTTTGGTGTCCACAGTGAGTTATTGGGAAGCAGGATATCATTGCCTTTCAAAATAAGGGGACAGTAATTACATCTTCCACAGGAAAAAGACCCCGTTACTGGGCGCCGGGCCTTGCATTGCACATGCGCGATCCCCTGCTTTTGCATCCGCATCTCGTTTTGACGTCTGATGTCGGCGGGGTAGAGGAGGTATAAAGGGATCCATCTACATCTGGCTTACTTGCTGGAACACCAGGAAGCTCAATTTTTACCACACAGTGACTACAGGTATTCTGATGAATGGATCTTTGTTGGAATGATAGATGGCCCCTTGCACTTATGTGGTTTGTGATCTGGGAATAATTCACTTTTCTTATTACTCGCCTTCCTTCTTCTTATTTTACATATAGATTTGGAATGGCAGAGGAATTTGTTTTGCCTTAGAGCAGTGTTTCTCAACTCCGGTCCTCAGAGGCACACCAAGGCCAGGTTTGCAAGAAAAATGAAATATATCACAGGTGATATCATTTGCTGCTTAGTGATTGCAGTATTCTAGTCTGCATTTCCCCAAGCTAATACTTAAAATCTGGCCTGTTAGTGTGCCCTGAGGACCGGAGATGAGAAACACTGCCTTGTGATTACATCCAATTGAGAAGAAATTAGAGTGCCATCTAGTGGAGGTCATAGTATATGTCTGCCTCTATAACATATAAGTGAATCATAAAAGCTAAAATATGAACAAAATTGTGAGTTATACAGTGCCTTGCGAAAGTATTCGGCCCCCTTGAACTTTGCGACATTTTGCCACATTTCAGGCTTCAAACATAAAGATATAAAACTGTAATTTTTTGTGAAGAATCGACACAATCATGAAGTGGAATGAAATTTATTGGATATTTCAAACTTTATTAACAAATAAAAAACTGAAAAATTGGGCGTGCAAAATTATTCAGCCCCTTTACTTTCAGTGCAGCAAACTCTCTCCAGAAGTTCAGTGAGGATCTCTGAATGATCCAATGTTGACCTAAATGACTAATGATGATAAATAGAATCCACCTGTGTGTAATCAAGTCTCCGTATAAATGCACCTGCACTGTCATAGTCTCAGAGGTCCGTTTAAAGTGCAGAGAGCATCATGAAGAACAAGGAACACACCAGGCAGGTCCAAGATACTGTTGTGGAGAAGTTTAAAGCCGGATTTGGATACAAAAAGATTTCCCAAGCTTTAAACATTCCAAGGAGCACTGTGCAAGCGATAATATTGAAATGGAAGAAGTATCAGACCAATGCAAATCTACGAAGACCTGGCCGTCCCTCTAAACTTTCAGCTCATACAAAGAGAAGACTGATCAGAGATGCAGCCAAGAGGCCCATGATCACTCTGGATGAACTGCAGAGATCTACAGCTGAGGTGGGAGACTCTGTCCGTAGGACAACATTCAGTCGCATACTGCACAAATCTGGCCTTTATGAAAGAGTGGCAAGGAGAAAGCCATTTCTTAAAGATATCCATAAAAAGTGTTGTTCAAAGTTTGCCACAAGCCACCTGGGAGACACACCAAACATGTGGAAGAAGGTGCTCTGGTCAGATGAAACCAAAATCAAACTTTTTGGCAACAATGCAAAATGTTATGTTTGGCGTAAAAGCAACACAGCTCATCACCCTGAACACACCATCCCCACTGTCAAACATGGTGGTGGCAGCATCATGGTTTGGGCCTGCTTTTCTTCAGCAGGGACAGGGAAGATGGTTAAAATTGATGGGAAGATGGATGGAGCCAAATACAGGACCATTCTGGAAGAAAACCTGATGGAGTCTGCAAAAGACCTGAGACTGGGACGGAGATTTGTCTTCCAACAAGACAATGATCCAAAACATAAAGCAAAATCTACAATGGAATGGTTCACAAATAAACATATCCAGGTGTTAGAATGGCCAAGTCAAAGTCCAGACCTGAATCCAATGGAGAATGTGTGGAAAGAACTGAAAACTGCTGTTCACAAACGCTCTCCATCCAACCTCACTGAGCTGGAGCTGTTTTTGCTGGTGTGTGTAGCCTTGGGTGACAGACTAAAGTCCACTTCCAAACTGACTTCATTGTTCTGTACAGCACACAGGTATAGAGCTATCATTTAGGAACCTTTGCATGGTTGATTAGCTCAGTCTTTTCTTCTTTGTATCTGGAATTGTTACAACACTGTAGTTATGTATACATTTGACATTCATTACCATTCTTTGTTTATTTAGTAGTATAAATGCTTTACGCATTTCCCTAAAGAACCCGTTCTGGCAAAACCAGTTGGAAATAAAGGCGCGGTGAATAATACTATTTTTATACGTGGAATATTCGGCTGTATAAAATGTTTTTATACATTTTTTTGACAAATAAATGTATGCTTTTAATATAAAAACTTTGTGTCGTCAATTGTCTGAGCACCTTAAAAGTCCTGTATTCCACACCCCTTTGATTTATAGCCTTTTGGGATGTTGGTTCTCATAATTAATTTTTGGTCCCATCCACAACAACCCATATTCAATAATATTTAATAAGCATATACAAAATGAGTGACCATAAAATCAAAAAAAGTCCATGATCTTTAAATTCATATTCACCCAGGTGTTTAAAAAGTGCTCAGTGCTCCAAACTTAATATAAAGTGCTCCAGTGCGTGTGAAAAGTGTTCTTCCAAGTTTATATAAGTGTTGGCCTCTTACCAAATAGCGGAGATCTCAAATTAAACAGATCAAATAAGCATTTGATATGTCTCCCAAATAGCCGATGATCTCGCCATCAGGTATCTTGTTACCCAAATGATCCGGTCAAAAGGAAAAATATGCAGTGTCCCCACTGCTTAAATATACAACAGGTATGTGCTTCACGTCCACACAATAGTTGGCCAAGCAAAGTAAACATAAAAAAGAAGAAGCTGGATAGTGTAATAGAGTTCAGAGAAATCACCTTTAATGAAATAATTGCGCTTACATGTATCCAGAAGTAAAATCGCATAGGTATAACGCACGGTTGCGGGACAATCCATCCAACTCGTGCGGGATGACATCACACACTAGCTCTTCCTGACCCCTTTCCCCAAAACTGGCATCCCCTGGGATCAGCATCCAATCCCACAGGATGCCAGTTTTGGGGGAACGTATTGGGCGGAGCTAGTGTGTGACGCCATCCCGCATGAGCCAGATGGATTGTCCCGTGACCGTGTTAAGAAATGCTGTAAAGTAAAAATACTTCCAAAAAAATATATATTTTAATTTGTTTTTATCAGCTTACAAAATGCAAAATGAAGTAACAACAGAAAAATCTAAATTAAATGAATATTTATTGTGACTACCCTTTGGCTTTAAACCAGCATCAAATCTTACACTTGCACACTTTGTACACCTGTACAAAGTCAGGAATTTTGTATGATTAGAGTCAGGTGTATGATTAACCAATTATACCAAGCAGGTACTAATGATCATCAAAAAGCTGCAGGTGCTTCAAGCGAGCTTTGTCGTTGACTTCTATTGAGGCTTTGAAGATGTTTTGAAGCACCAAAAAGCGACATAAGAACCTAAAGAGACATAGGGTATATAATTTTTGAAGCAAAGCCAAAAGCCAAAGCAAAACAAAGCAAAAGCAAGGTGTAAAAAATGTATACCCCGTGTCACTTAAGTGGTGCTTCAAAAGGTTTAAAAGCCTCAAAAGAAATCTATGACAAAGCTCGATTCAAGCACCTGCAGCTTATGAGAGGCTTTAATTCAGCTTTAGCTTCGCTTTGTTTTGAAGAAATTGCAGGTATGAGATATCAACACACACACAGGGCATCTTCAAGCTTCATTAAAGCTTCAAAAAATCACCACCATCATCGAAGCACCATTAGAGCACCACCAAAGCATCATCAAAGCACTACCGAAGCATTACAGAAGCATCGTAGAAGTATTAAAAACATCAAAAGCATGTTAAAGCTGTAGGTGCTTTAATGTGTGTCAAAGTCGAAGCTAGAGTAGGTACATTTCGTTTGGCTTCCCTGTAAGCATGGGTTAATTTTGTTTAGGGGGCTGTGCAGTGCATCAAAGGCAAATCCTGTGGCGCGCTTACCTCCCTCTGTCTTCAGGAATTCTCTAAATAGTACTACTACTTAGTAGATTGAGAGATAGAGGTTGCAGCCTCAATATTTATTCAGTTTCCACCAATCCCTGAGGAAGCAGGGCCCAGAAGGTGGGGAAACAATCCATAAATGTTCAGGAGCCTGGCAGTCTGGGAGTAGAGTCCAGGGTCCAATCATCTGGAGGAGACCCCTGTGTTGGGGGCTCTGCCCCTGGGGCAGAAGGAAGGGGGAGAAGGAGCCTCAGGACATTACACAGTCATAGCCACAGCTAGGCTTAGCTGTGAACCCCAAGTAAAGCCACCACAGCCTGTTTAGCAGAGGGTCCAAGACAGAAACTATTCTAGATCTTGGGGTGCCTTTAAGAGGGATTGAGTGAGTACAATCCAGCCTTACACCCAAAGAAAAGAGAAGGACAGTGCAATACCTCACATGTCTGGAGCCTAGGAGACAGCCTTAATGCTGAACAAGTCAGCCAGGAGCACCCAACTATATCTCTGCTTTAGGCCTAGAGCAGCCAGGTGCCGAGCAATACAGAAAAGGTGCCGTTTAATCAATGTACTTTTGTTTTTGGAACTTTGTTGATTTGCTATTGCTGCATTATTACTCTCACTGTTGCAGCTCTGTTCTACAGTTTGGATTAGAGTAGCCAGAGACATAAGCAGGACCTCAATTGCTGTTTGGAATGTACAGTTCTTCAGGTTCTAAGTATCCCATGTACCTTAATCCCTATCCAAGTTCATCATTTTTTTAAAATAAACAACTAAACTAAAACTCCTAGACTGTTTTCTGGAGCCATTTGAAGAGGGTGGAAAATTCCTGTTGCCTGGGAGAAGGTGCTCCCAGGCAAAACCCTATTTTCCATCTGTCCAGGGGATCGGATCCGATGGGATCGGATGAGAGCAGACAGGCGGTCCGCTCTCATCCGATTCCCCCATAGAGATGCATGGGGCTCTAACATCTCCCTCTCAGCACACAGAGCGGAGAGGGAGCTGTCACCTTCCTGCTCAGAGGGGATCTGTGTTTACGATCCCCTGCTGAGCAGCACGGATCCGCCTACAGAAGCGGACCATGTGAAAGAGCCCTAAAGCTTTCTTTTGGTGGTATTTGATGACCTCTGCGGTTTTTATGTTTTTGCGCTTTAAACAAAAAAAGAGCGACAATTCTGAAAAAAAAACAATATTTTTTAATTTCTGCTATGAAACATTCCCAATAATTTTTTTTTTTTTAAAAATCCAATTTTTTCATCAATTTAGGCCAATATGTATTCTGCTACATGTTTTTGGTAACAAAAATCCCAATAAGTGTTGATTGGTTTGCTCAAATGTTATCATGTCTACAAACTAGGGGATAGGTTTATGTCATTGTTATTTATTTATTTATTTTTTACTAGTAATAGCGGCAATCTGCGATTTTTAGCGGGACTGCGACATTGCAGCGGACAGATCGGACACCTAACTGACACTTTTGGGGGGACCAGTGACAGTACTACACTAGTCAGTGCTAAAGATATGCACTGTTACTGTACTAATGACACTGGCAGGGAAGGGGTTTACAGCAGGGGCGATCAAAGGGTACAATGTGTGCCTAGGGAGTGCTTTCTAACTGTGTGGGGGTTGTAATCACTGGATAAACACAGAGACCTGTGCTCCTAAATAGGAGGAACACAGTATCCCTGTGTTCATTACTGACAGATTAGCGGTCTGCTGTGTTTACAACGGCAGACTGTCGTTCTGTCTCTATGGGGAGCGATCGGGAGTGCTCAGCGGACCAGCTGATTGGCTCCCCCTCTAGCCAAATGGCATGTGTGCGTGCCCCTACTATCTGCTACACAAGGGGATGTACAGGAACGTCGTTTTGCATTACAGAGCTGAACTGCCGCAGTAAAACAACAGCGGTTGGTCGGCAAATGGTAATTGCATACCGGTGTGTATCTGTATACTCTTTGTTAATGGTATATGCTGGTTACAGTAGTTCTTCTGCTTCCTATTACTCTGATTATTTTACTGATTTATTTCCAATGAAGGGAATCTCCCTCTGTTCATAGAGGGCAGTGCCCTGGGTGGAGGCACTGCCAACTTTATTATCAAATGCCAATCTTTCACTTAGCAAAGGTTCTGATTCTCTTATTTTCCCGCAGGTTTAGTGCGATATTCTGTTTGGGAGGGCCGTTTGCCATAACCTTCTCCAAAAGAGGGCTGCATTATCGGTTTTACATTCATGTTTTATTTGTCAGTTTACTTTAGCAATCTCTGCAGTTGCCGTGTCGTCTAGTGTGTAATATTGTGTTCAGAAAAGACTCAGGTGTGATTAGATAATGACACACTTTGTTCATCACATAGTATATAATTCACAGAAATTCACAGTAAAGGGTAAAGTTTATCACATCACATAATCCTGTATTTACATGTTCATATGCCAAGCCTGGCAATGCTATGGTAACAGAAATCCTCACACGTCCTTATTTCAAGTACTAAAATACTGCAAGAATCATTCTGTTCATTAAATCAGTGTTTTTTCACCTTAGAATTGCAAGCAGACACACAGACACACCCCTACTAGACATACAGTATAGGATTTACTTTTGTTACCTGTATTTTGGTTCTCTGTCCTGCATCACCTACACCAGGAGCACCAGGTATAGGAAACCAAGAAGACGCGTTGGCCTAGCGCAGTGATGGTGAACCTTGGCACCCCAGATGTTTTGGAACTACATTTCCCATGATGCTCATGCCCTCTTCAGTGTAGTTGAGTATCATGGGTAATGTAGTTCCAAAACATCTGGGGTGCCAAGGTTCGCCATCACTGCTATTATCCTCAAAACATGTTTTATTAACCACTTTATGACCAGAAGGATTTGCCCCCTTAATGACCAGGCCCTATTTTGCGATTCGGCTCTGAGTTACTTTAACGGACAATTGCGCAGTCATGCGATGCTGTACCCAAATAAACTTGATGTTGTTTTTTTTCCCACAAATAGAGCTTTCTTTTGGTGGTATTTGATCACCTGTGTGATTTTTATTTTTTGTGATATAAACAAAAATGAGCGACAATTTAAAAAAAAAAAAAAAAAACAATATTTTTCACATTCTGCTATATAACATTCTCAAAAAAAATTAAAAATCAAAATTTTTTAACATTTTAGACCAATTTGTTTTCTGCTACATATTTTTGGTAAAAAAAAATCGCAATAAGCGTACTTTGATTGGTTTGCGCAAAAGTTATCGCGTCTACAAACTACGGGAAAGATTTATGTATTTTTTATTATTTTTATTAGTTTTTTTTACTAGTAATGGCGATCTGTGATATTTTTAGCGGGACTGCAACATTGTGGCGGACAGATCGGACCCCTAACTGACAATTTTGACACTTTTGGGGGTACCAGTGACATTACTACAGTAATCAATGCTAAAAATATGCACTGTTACTGTAATAATGACACTGGCAGGGAATGGGTTACCCTATGTGCAAAGTGACAGCACCATGCTGAGAGGCATGGAATTGGACCATAAAGTCCTTCAGCTATTCCAGTAGTCATCCAGACAAGGCTCAGAAGAAGAGGGTAAGTTTGAAATGTGTTAGCCGATGTGTCGACGGACATTGTGAATTTACATATATGGATTCAAGCAGATGATGTTATGTCTAAGCTATGATGCAAGCAATGGTTTGTGAGTACATTCACCTCCATTTTATACCATTTATTAAAACATGTTTTGAGGATAATGCACTAGGCCCACGTGCCTTCTTTGTTTCCTATACTTGCAGTCATATCGGACGTCCCCAGTCTTTTAAGGACAGCGGGGAGCACATTATCCACATGCAGTAATATGTCAAGATAAAAGTTTGACACCACGTTGAGACTTATCGCACAGCGCAAGAGAGTATATATAGCGACAATTTCTGGAGCACCAGGTGTAGACCCAAAATACATACAAAAGAAAAACCTGGCGCTGAGAACTAATTACCAAAGAAGAAACCCAAAAAGTTAACATATGGCCAAAAAATGGGTTAAAAACATAGTGAAGAAATAGCATGGTGAAAAAATAGCATGGAGAAAAAACTGGACGTGGAGCCCCGTGTGTGTGGCTGAGCCTCCTGTGTGCACAGAGGTGTCACCACATCCAGCTCAAGCGGACGCCGTGGACTGCACCCTCCTCCTCTCCTCTGTGATGCACTCCCTGGTGTTATCCTTCACCTACACCACAGACAGCCCCTTACCATCGGCTTTCCTGGATACATCAGCAACAGCATCAGCTACCCCTGCAGGTATTGTTCCATTGTCCATGTTCCTTATGGTGACCTGCAGATGGGGTTATCTCTTTTTTGCCATCTTCCCATCGGAGCTTCTGTGGACAAGTTTTTAATCATTTTATCACATTAAACTGTGACATTGTATTCCAACATGTTTAGCCTTGGTGTATTTTTCTGTGTTGGTGAGCGCTAAGACCCAAAATACAGAATACCCAATGCAAACTATTAGGTTAGGTATATGGATTGCATATGGGAACAGACTAAGCATAAGAACCATTATTTTTGTGACATCTCTTGTAGACACAAAAAAAGTGACCATCTGGAAAACTCTAAAGGGATAAGACCCTATGTGGTGAGTCAGGTAATCGGTGAACTGTATTAAAGCGGAGTTCCACCCTAAAATTATACTTACCTCCATCTTCTTGCTCCGGGTCACCTGAAAAACAAATGGATACAGTAAACCCCCCTCCATTGCGGGGGTTACGTTCCGGACCCAGCCGCGAAAAAGTGAAATTCCGCGAAATAGAAAAACCCTATTAAAATGCATTGTAGGCATGATTTTTTTACTGTCACTGTAGGTGTAAAAGCATTTTAAGGTCTTTAAACACACTTTTAAAACAATAGAAACTCATTTAAACACATAAAAGATACTAAGAGACATAGCAAGAGCTATGGAAAACACAAAAATATTTCATTTTTAATGATTTATATAGTAAAATAACATTACAAAAAAAAACGCGAATTACCGGGACCGCAAAAACTGAACAGCGATGTAGCGGGGGATTACTGTAATCGCAATTTTTTTTTTTTTTACTTACCTCGTTTAGAAGAAAATATACTCACCTTACTTCCTCCCCTCGGCGGCCACGGCGATTCGTCACTTCCTGGCTTGCAATGATTCCTTGGAGCTGAACGTCATCGCTCCCAGGAATCAATGCACCTGCACCGGCCCCTAAGTCAGTTCCGGTGCAGGCGCGGTGCAGGCGCCGTCATACCTTGCTAAACAGCATCTGGGCATGGAAGTGACGGCAGGGCCGGAAGTGACGGCAGGGCTGGTGCAGTGCATCGTGGGACCGAAGAAGACGAAAGAGGACACAGAAGAGGATCGCGCTGGCTTCAAGCTGCCCACCCCTGAGATGGCAGCGCTGGACAATACATTTTCAAGGTAAGTATTTCTTCTAAAAGGTAAGTGCAACCCGGGACAGATCAGAGGCTAGCCATTGTGGAATGCACTAGCCCTGACTGTCCCGGGGGTATTTTTATTAAAAAAAACTTTCCCAGGGTGGAACTCTGCTTTAAAGCACTATATATGGGGAAAGTGAGTATTAACAACAAAACTGACTAGGGTTTTATTGCAGTACCATATACTTGGGAGGCACATGCCATATCGCTTATTGACCCAATCTAATATCTTGCAGATACACATAGATGCCCTTCTCATAGCTATACAAAGGATATGTGCAGTAACATTACCCAGGGATAGCTGCATATTTATTATTTCAAGGAGGATGAAGCAAGGTTTTGCGTTGAAGGGTCTAGATATTTATTGTATGTAATAGTAATGTAGATGAAGGACCATATAGGTTTTGATCCTCCTTGGGCACACAGTTAAAGTGTTACACCAACATTTCATATTCCTGAAATGTGCCTGCTGTACCATGTACTTGTATGAAAAAGTATCCTGTTCTCTTTGTATTTCTTCCTTTGTGTGAAATCCCTGGTGATCCTGCCAGTCCCTCTGCTTACCTATTAAAAACTGACCACACCAAACAGGAGAACACACCATAGTTAGTTCTCTAGCTGTGCTGGGAACTCAGCCTGTTCTCCTCCAATGATCAGACCTGTCCTGACACGCTTCATCTGCACAGCCTTTCAATGGGAAGATCAGTGTGCTGTTGCTTCTCCTTTCCCTAGCTCTTGTGCAGCTGAAAATAGAGGAAACAAAGGGAATGTGATCATTTATTTAAAAAAAAAAAAAAGGGAAAAAAGGTATTTATAATGCTTTTTTTTTTAAGTCTATACACACATTTTGCTTTTCATTTCTATTTTAAACTCAATGAGTTGTTTTACAAGGTGAGGATTTACAATCACTTTAAGGGATGCTGGCCCTGTAGCCAATCTGAATGCCAACTGAGTTTTTAAACATTGTTATACTGTCACTATTTAGAAGGAAAAGAGAGCATTGGATATGGGACTTTAAATATACTTCTTTTGTCACCTCAAAATGTACAGTACAAGTAATTAAAAAAAATTTACACTGTATATCTTTTATTTTATGCAATATAAAAAAAAACATCTCTTAATAAGTACAAAGTACATTACAGCACAAAGGGTAAGTTTAGATCTTTGTATGAGGGTCGACACATTTCACAGATCATCCGCTTCTTCAGGACCAAACGTCTTTAATAACCCAAAAGACACTAAAAACAAATCTTTAAAGAAAGAAAAATATAAACATATGAAAAATATAGATCTTCATTAGATATTAGTGCATGGTCAAAAATACAACTATACATAACACGTTACTTTGTTCATATAACCCATCCAGATGAGATATGAATACAAGGTTACCATTATATTTCCATACAAGGTTAAAAAACATTCCTTATGTGTCAGATTGTAGGAACCAATGATTTGATAATAAAAGGATATTTACTTACCCTCCTGCTCAAAGGCAAACAGGGTAAAATGGAGGAAGAGGTATGCGGACCTATATTAGCCTGCCGGCCCATGTGAGATACAAATTCAATTTAATTGGTTATAAACACTGCATGAAGTGCTAATAGTGCCATTTCAGCATGGCTCAAACAGCCTGTTCCCTTTTTAGAATTTGGTAAAACTCTGCAAAAGAAGACTCTTTTATATTTACCAGTCCTGCCATCTGCTCCTCAGATATTTGCTCTTGTCATGCACTAGGGTCCCCGAGCAAAATCTTAACATGTAATACTTTTGGCTTGGCTGTCAGAATGCTGTAATTCCTTCAATTATTCCCCACATCACTACTGTGTCCTGTAGTCCACTTGTAGTCTTCTTGGGGTACCCCTAAACAGCCCAGTTTTTGATAGAGGTTGACACTAGGCTGCCACATACATAGGCTATGGCCTAGGACACCATAGCTTCTAGAGAAGATTCCTCCTGAATCCTAATACGTGCAGCACCACTGACCTTCCCTTGCTCCTAAACTTTTTGCTTTGCCTGAAGCCGGTGCTCCTACCAGTGTTCCAACTCCATGTCAGGGTGCCAGGAAACCAGACCACACGAAGATGCAAGTAAAATAAAGCCATTTATTTATGCAACAATAATAATCGCACAGTAAGAGAGAGGAGCCAAATTAAGAACAGCCGGGGTCAAGTTTGGAAGCGGGTAGTCATCCAAGGCGGGATCGAGTCCAGGAACAGGTAGTCATCCAAGCTGAGAAAAAGGCCAGAAGTGGGTAGTCTGCCGAAGCCGGGTCGTCGTCTGATGTGGGGTATCCAGATCCAGAAAGGTCATCAGCCAAGCCAAGTCATGCACAGAGAAGCCACAGAGACTAGAGGACTTCTAGCAGTGATGCACCTTGGAGCACAAACGCAAGGGCAAGGTCTGAAAGCCATCAGGTGATATATATAGTCAGGTGTGCAACATCATCACTGAGCGACGCCCAGGCAGCAGACAAGTGATGATGCAAACAGTGTTTATTAGACATATCAGTCTGCCCATGTCTAAGATGGCTGCCAACAGGAAAGCAAGGTAAGACCTAGAAAAAGAAGGTACCGAGGTACCAACCCCAGGGGTTTTAGAGCAGCAAAAATGGAAATAATCTAATGTAAGAACTATATCATTTTCTTAAAAGGTACTTCTTTATTGATAAATAAGGGTATGAATAACAAATTCAATAGAACATTAAAAGACATCTCCATAGGGGGAAAGAGAGTATATTGTGAGCTCTGGTTACAAAGAATGACATGAATTGCAAAATGACAACCGCACAATAGATCATCACACATGGAAAAATCACCCCAACACGTTTTGACCTGTGTATGAAGGTCTTCTTCAGAGGGTCTGTGACGTCAGATAGGCAAAGTCAAACAAGGACCAGAGATAAACAAGAAATGGCTACGATATCCTCTAGAGACATGGAGATGTGTGGATTCCCTCACCACAGATGGCAAGAACAGATACGCAGGGCTATAAGGAGTCACAAAATGCCCGCCATAGGGGGGCATGGGCACCTGCCCGACATGTAACGAAGTATATGAGCATACTTTTGATACCAAAATCTCCAGATAGGGGGGGTAACAAACCACCTTACCCCCCTATCTGGAGATTTTGGTATCAAAAGTATGCTCATATACTTCGTGTGTCCTATTGAATTTGTTTTTCATACCCTGTATTTATCAATAAAGAAGTACCTTTTAAGAAAATGATATAGTTCTTACATTATATTATTTCCATTTTTGCTGCTCTAAAACCCCTGGGGATTGGTACCTCGGTACCTTCTTTTTCTAGGATTATTATTTTGGGTTGTGCAGCCTCTCCAGTTTCAGTGTTGTTCCCCATTGTTGAGCAAGGTAAGACCTTGACACTCCATCCCTTGATTTGCAATATTATTCATTGCTGACTGTGATATTGGTTAGTTGGGTAGTTTGGACATACTTTGCATGCACCACAATGTAGAGTCATCTCTGCAGGACTGAGGGAAAGAGCTGCCTGCCACTACTGTATTGCTTGTCCCAAGCAGGAGTCTGCTGCATCTAACAGGCCTTGTCATGTGTGACACACCTGAATTCACCTGTATGGAAGTTGACATTAACAAACCACTTTACGATTATTACCAGCTGCTCATCAATGCTGATGTGAGAGTAAACAGATGTAGAAGCAGATTTCAAAATCCTTCCAAACTGCAAATTTAACACGTGGGGTGATGTGTACTTTGCTGTATTATGATTTGCAGGGCACACCTATAATTAAATTAAATTAAGTATTATTAAATGTAATTTCTAAAAGCTGACACTTTTGAGCAGTGTCAAATTCAAGACATGTGTCTGTAAAAAGGAGTGTGTCTGTGAAAAGGCCAGTGTAATAAAGATGGTCAGATGTGTCTCCTTTGTGCTCACTAATCTCTAATATAATTTTCAGATAAAAAAACAGTTTTCAGAATGCTGAAAGACTTCTAATGGAAATACCAGTTTAAAGTAGAACTATAGCCAAAACTTGTTTTTTAATTTTGGATAGAGCAAATGTATTTATTTTTTTGCCATCTGTGTCCCTTGCGGAGATTTTTATTCACATTCTGTTCCATAGCCAAACAGGAAGTGAGAGGAAATATCTGCAAATTATGAACATTTCCCCTCTATTACTTTTCCGGGGACAACCCATTTTTTACCTTCAATGATCTGGTTAACAGAACAAATTCTGAGAGTAAATTTCGGAGGCACAGACTGCAATAAAAAGGTATAAGTGTACTAATTCCTCTCCACTCTATCCAAAACTTATAAAAAAAAAGTTTTGCCTTTAGTTATACTTTAAAGCGGAGTTCCACCCAGTGCACATTTTTTTAAAAAAAAAATACCCCCGGGACAGTCAGGGCTAGTACATTCCACAATGGCTAGCCTCTGATCTGTCCCGGGTTGCACTTACCTTTTAGGAGAAATACTTACCTTGAAAAAGTATTCTCCAGCGCTGCCATCTCAGGTGTGGGCAGCTTGAAGCCAGCGCAATCCTCTTCGGCGTCCTCTTCCTTCTTCTTCGGTCCCACGATGCACTGCACCGGCCCCGACGTCACTTCCGGTGCGCGCGCGTCATCCCTCCACAGCTTCTGGGCATGCCCAGAAGCTGTTCAGAAGGGAATGACGCGCGCGCGCCGGAACTGACGTCGGGGCAGGTGCAGGCGCAATGATTCCTGGGAGCGATGACGTTCAGCTCCCAGGAATCATTGCAAAAGCCAGGAAGTGACGAATCGCCGCGGCCGCCGAGGGGAGGAAGAGGGAAGTAAGGTAAGTATATTTTCTCTACAAGGTAAGTAAAAAAATTGCGATTATCCATTTGTTTTTCAGGTGACCCGGAGCGAGAAGATGGAGGTAAGTATAAAATTAGGGTGGAACTCCACTTTAAGGTTGCTAAAAAAGAAAAGTGCTTATTTTTTTTGATTGGGGCAGTACTGATTGATTCTCTGGACATTTCTGTCTGTGTCATTACCATGCTGATTGTGTCTCTGCAGACAGTTTATGGCTGTGTCATTGCGATACTGATTATGTTTCCCCGGACATGTTTCTGTTTGTATTAGTGCGTTCCTAATTGCATCTCTAAGGACATTTGTGGTTGTGTCATTTTAAAGCTAATTGTGTTTTCATGTCACCCAATTATTTTTTTCAATACATTTAACTTATGTTTTAATCACTGTGTGTAAGTGAATATTTTCAGATGTTTATGTGACACAGTTCTTGCAATGTGTGTGCGTATTTGTTGGGGTGCATCTGAAGCAGTAAGAGGTGGAAGCTAAAGGTAGCCAGCCTAGGGAAGAAGAAATAAAATGCAAAACTAGTCCTGGTCAAATAGAGGAAAGATTTATTTAATTTATTGTCAGCCTAATCAATTACCTGCATGTCCTCAAAACATTGTATGTGCTTATGGCAACCTCTCCAATAAAAGTTTCTTGAACAAATATAAATTGTGCAGATGATTTTTTTGCTATATATCGTATTTTCCGGCGTATAAGACGACTGGGCGTATAAGACGACCCCCCTTATTTTCATCTACCGGTAATACTTATACTTAGGTTACCTTGGAGATATTATACTCGGCGTATAAGACGATCTACCATTTTTGGGCGATTTTTTTTGAGGTTCAAAAGTAGTCTTATACGCCAGAAAATACAGTAGTTAGCGCAACATGAGGGCTTTTTTTTCTCAGAGAATAGGTGCAGGAATTCAACCACAACCCCCCCAAACCCCCCTCCTCAAATTGGTCAAAATTTCACTAACAGTGGGAGGGTGTTAAAGGGGCATTAAATACCAGGAGTGCATTATGTACACAGTGCAGAGTTCGGTGTGGTGCTATGTGCAGATTTCAGGAGTGTGCTGCGTACAGAGTTCAAGGGTGGGCTTAGCTCTGCATGCCCCATCCACATCTCACTTTCACCCCTCTTCTTCTCTAGTACTTCCCCTCACACTGTAGGTGGCTTCGCCTCTCTCACTTGCAGGGAGATCATCCAGTGGGGATGTCAGCATCCGCACTGCAACCCAGGCACTGGCATCTCCTTTGTCCTCATACTGCACTTGGAAAAAACAGGAAGTCAGACCTCAGTGTTTACGAGTGATAGTTGGGAGCAGGGAGCAGAGGGCCTGAGCCAAAGGTGGTGGAACTGAGTTACCCCAAGTTCCAGCTGAACAAAAGCCCTGCGCAACATACTGTACATGACTATGGGACTTTTTGAATAAGCCCCCTGACGTGGTAAAGAGCACTGTGTTGCTTCCCTTCTTTTCTCTTCTTTCATTGTACAGTAACTAACTGTAGCATCCTCAAAGTTAGGCTTTTAGGTAAATTTAGGGTTTAGTAATTTTTTAGTACAGTCTGTTTGAGGTTTCACAGGCTGGGAGTTTGATTACCTCCACCTCTAGGAGAAGGTTCTAGAGCTTAGGGAAGGAGGATACAAATTCCTGGCCTTCATATTTAGTAGGGCCTGGCCAATCCCTGGGGAAATGTGCCTAGATAGTGGCTGGGTTACTGTTAAATAAACTGGAACCCCAAAGAGCCTGTTCTTTTCTCCCCTTGTGGGGATATATCCAGGAGCTCAAGAGAAGGGGGGACTGCTTGCCTGTAGACCCCCTTTCTGGACTGGAAGCTGAGCTACTCTGTAGGAGGTCATATCTCTGGACTGAGTAGAGGCAAATCCCTGTGTGCAGTGTCTGACGGTTCTGCAGCTGTTAGAAGCTAAACCATTTTTGCCTATTTTTGCAAAACATATTCAGCAATCCCCCGGTCCCCAGCTAGCAGAGGATTCAGTATTGCTGCTGCTTAGAGGTAGAGAAGAGTCCTCTGCAAATTGTGCATTAGGCATTTTGAAGTATTTCATACCCCGCTGTCCACTCAAGTTAACATTTTATCAGCAATAAAATTTAGAAAAGACACCCCTGGACTTCCTTTTGAGCCTGTGTGGATGAGATGCTGCCGGACGTGTGCCTGGCCACCTTCACTGATTAGGAAAAAAACGTGTGGACAGTTTCAGTGGCCCATTGGGGGTAGCACTACATGCCTAATTTGCTGTTGCTTGGATGGTAACTGTTTTTAAACACATAGGGCCTGATTCATAGTACGGAGAATTGGCGTTTCGGCTGGATTTTGCGAACCGGTGAATTTTTAAGTCTGAAATTGGTATTCAAAGAACGGCGGGCGGAAAATAAAGCCAACTGTGAGATTCATTAAGATCAACTAATGTCAGGACTGGACTTAAAAACAGTCCAGCTAAAAGGTGGACTAATTTTTTCAAAATCACAAAATATGGCAGGAAAAAAATAAAAAATGTGTGGGAAAGATGTGTTATATGATTTTGAGCTAAACTGCTTTTAAACTGTGTGAAAATGTTAAGTAGAAAAAAAGATATTAATAAAAGTGTAAATTGCAAAAATAGCTCCAGAGTCAATTTCTGGCAGATAGCTCATGTGAGCATGCTCCAAACCAAAAACTAGGCTGAAAATAACGTTTTTGAAAACGTTAGTGGGAGTTTTATTGAATTTGCGGCAAATACCGCCGCAAATTCGCGGTAAAACGGCGCTATTCCGGCGCTAATAAATTTTTTTTTTTTTTTTTTTATTTTTTTTTTTTTTTTGCACATATCTATGTATGTCTATATATATATATATATGAATCACAAAAATAAATATATATATATATATATATATATATATATATATATATATATATATAGATATATATGTGTGTGTGTGTATGTGTATATATATATATGTATATATATATATATATATATATATATATATATATATATATATATATATATATATATATATATATATATATATAGATACCCAAAAAATAATTATATGTGTATGTATATATATATATATATATATATATATATATATATATATATATATATATATATATGTTTTTTATTTATTGATTTGCCTATGTGTATGTATGTATGTATATATATATATATATATGAAAAGGAACACTAACACGGCTCCTCCCCGAAAATTAAACATTGTATATGTGTGAAATTAATATATTTTTGGGTTGGTTAGATATAGAAAGTAACAATAATATATGTTTTTTTGCATATGTATATATATTTTTTTTATTAAAATTTTTTGATGGACTAATTTAATCAAACTATATTAATTTTTAGAGCCCATTCACATTAGCGCGACTTGTCAGGCGACTTGTCAGCCTGACAAGTCGCGGTATGTCACGGTCCATTGAGTAGTACAGGACCCGTTCTAATAGGAGCGACACAAGTCACTCCGACTTAGAAAAAGGGTCCTGTACTACTTTGGGGCGACCTCGGAGCGACTTGCATAGACTTCCAGTATGTGAAGTCTCTGCAAGTCGCGGTGCACAGCGGTGCACGCGACTTCACAGGTCACCCCCCGAAGTCGTGTCGCCTCAATGTGAATGGGCTCTTAAGGTGCCAGTGCATGTATGCTTGGTATAAAGATAACAAGAGACAAAAAAAAAAAAAAAAAAAAAACCTCAGAGACCACAATTCCCAAATAATTAACCTAGTTTAGTAAAACTGTATATAATCAACAAATTTTTAAAAATAATCCTGCATGCTGGAAATTATATATAGGTGTTTAAAACATTTATTTCTGTGAAAAATTAGTATTTTAAACTTAAATTGATAGGCTAAGAAACTATCAGTGGCATATATTATGAAATAAATGTAACAAAGTGATTATGTTTGTGTAAATTGTGTTTTGCAAAAATGTTGCAAATATGTATTGAGCTTGAGCTTGATTAAATAAACTGACCAAAATATCCAAGTGGTTAGCACAGCTGCCTTGCAACAATGTATTTGGGTGTTCAAATCCCTGAACTACCTACAACTGTCTGTTGTTATATATGACAAGCAACACCCCAAAAATAAAACATTGTATATGTGTGAAATTATTATATTTGTTGAGTGGGGGGCCATATTAGTGTTGCTTCCTATATAGAGCCACATTACACTCTGAAAAATAGCAGTGTTTGAGCTTGCAAATCTGAGAATTTGCAAATTGATTGAACATATGCAGTGCAACCCCAGAACTCAGAATTCAACAACCCAAAAAAAGATATGTAGATATATATATAAAAAAATTACTACAGCAAGTCAACACACATAGGAAATGCTTTCAGTAATCTCAGAATGAGCACAAAGTGGCTTTTTTTTATTTAGACTAATGGGCCATACACACTATAAGATTTTCTGAAGATTTTTTCCTTTAGATTTACCAAAACCAGATAATATGAGGTCAAACCTAAACACTTTCAATTTGTATGCAATCTGGCAGGCCCTTGCACTACATAGAAAAGGTAAATCTGAAGGAAAAAGTCTTCAGAAAACCTTATAGTGTGTATGGCCATACATGATCCAATTTTCTTACAATTTTCTGTCCAATTTTCTTGAAATTTACCTTCAAGTATGTAGTACAAAGGCCTGCCTAATTGGATAAGTGAAAGTGTTGTTTAGCTTTGACATCACATTATGTGGTTTGTGGTTAATCTATCAGAAAATTGTACAACAAAAATTGAACATGTATGGCCATACACACTATAAGATTTTCCGTAGACTTTTTCCTTCAGATTTACCTTTTCTATGTAGTGCAAGGGCCTGCCAGATTGCATACAAATTGAAAGTGTTTAGGTTTGACCTCATATTATCTGGTTTTGGTAAATCTAAAGGAAAAAGTCTTCAGAAAATCTTAAGCCCCGTACACACGTACTGATCGTCGGCCGAACGATCGGCTGTCTTTTGTCCAGGGCTGTCCTGTCTGTTGAAAACTGCAAAAGACTGCACACGAATTTTGTCGGCCAACAACAGACGACTGCAGAAGTGATGTCATGTGATGGTTAACTTTCCCTGTGTTTTTTCTTTTCTGAGCATGCCCAGTCTTGCAAATCAGCCGATTGTCGGCCGAATTCTGTACTGACTGGCGAACAATCGGCCGTTCTGGTGTTGGCCAACAAAAATTTTAATGCCTGCACGACAGATTCTGTTCGGCCGAAAATGCGCTGTCGGCTGTCGGAAGCATCATACTAACAAGCCTACAATCGGCCGATCGGTCGTCGGCCGAATATTTACGGCCGAAGATCGGTACGTGTGTACGAGGCATTATAGTGTGTATGGCCCATTAAGCTGGCCATACATGTTCAACTTTTGTTGTACAATTTTCTGGTAGATCTACCACAAACCACATAATGTGAGGTCAAAGCTAAAAAACACATTCACTTGTATCTAATTAGGCAGGCCTTTGTACTACATACTTGAAGGTAAATTTCAAGAAAATTGGACAGAAAATTGTAAGAAAATTGGAACATGTATGGCCAGCCTTAAGCCTCGTACACACGTACCGATTGTCGGCCGTAAATATTCGGCCGACGACCGATCAGCCAATTGTAGGCTTGTTAGTATGATGCTTCCGACAGCCGACAGCACATTTTTGGCCGAACAGAATCTGTCGTGCAGGCATTAAAATTTTTGTTGGCCAACACCAGAACGGCCGATTGTTCGCCAGTCAGTACAGAATTCGGCTGACAAACAGCAGATGAGCAAGACTGGACATGCTCAGAAAAGAAAAAAGACAAGGAAAGTTAACCATCACATGACATCACTTCTGCAGTCGTCTGTTGTTGGCCGGCAAAATTTGTGTGCAGTCTTTTGCAGTTTTCAACAGACAGGACAGCCCTGGACAAAAGACGGCCGATCGGTCGGCCGACGATCGGTACGTGTGTACAAGGCATTATGCCCCATACACACGTGCAGATTATCTGCAGACTTTTGTCTGCAGACTTACCAAAACCATATAATATGAGGTCAAACCTAAACACTTTCAATTTGTATGCAATCCGGCAGGCCCTTGCACTACATAGAAAAGGTAAGTCTGCAGACAAAAGTCTGCAGATAATCTGCACGTGTGTATGGGGCATAAGTCTAAATGAAAAAGCCACTTTGTGCTCATGCTGAGATTATTGAAAGCATTTCTTATGTGTGTTGACTTGTAAGAAACTTGGATCATGGATGGCCAGCCAAACACTCATTCATTAGTGAACTGGTGATTTTGGTTTAGGAACCAACAGACCCAATTAATTACTTTGCTGGGCGTTTCCTATACTGGGTGGGTGTAGTTTAACCAAGGTTATATAAAGGGATGTATGAGATCATATCATTTGGCCTGTGGAAGGGCCACAGGTCTTTATGTCCGAATTTGCTTTTGGGGGGGTTGGTTTGCTGCCATGCCTAAAGAGCCATATTGCAGTAAGTGTATTCTGTTGGATGAATACTTTTCATGCTCTAACTGTTTGGTATAGTTTTTGCAAAGTGTGTCTTTATGTACTCTATACATGTTTTTTTTTTTTATTTTCATGCCTCTGTGTAGCTGTATGTTCTACTGATTTGATGGTATTTAAATGAAAAGGCAGGCTCATGCAAACAATTAACATAAAAGTATGTTGGGTATGTTTTATGCTTAATACTAAGGTGTCTACAACTTATTTTGCTTGACTTTTGGATATTGTAAGCTCTATCTATCCATCATATGTTGTATCTTTGCACTGTAATTTGAATAAAAATTACTTGATTTGGGGGTTTTGGGGGGGGGGGGCTTACTTAAGTGATTACTGATGTTTTATACATGTTCAATAAAACTTATTCATTTGTACACAGCTCCTGGTTTTTTGTTTTCTTTTCTTCATATTTGTCTAGATGTAATTCAGATATTTTTTGTCTATTGAATGTAATCCATTTCTTGTATTTTTTGTGTGTGTGCAATGGCAGTACAGTATGAACATGGGTAGGGTTTCTTCCTTTACTCCAGCGAAGTGTGTATGCGTGTGTGGGGGTGTGTGTGTGGGGGTGTGTGTGTGGGGGTGTGTGTGTGGGGGTGTGTGTGTGGGGGTGTGTGTGTGGGGGTGTGTGTGTGGGGGTGTGTGTGTGGGGGTGTGTGTGTGGGGGTGTGTGTGTGTGGGGGTGTGTGTGTGGGGGTGTGTGTGTGGGGGTGTGTGTGTGTGTGGGGGTGTGTGTGTGTGTGGGGGTGTGTGTGTGTGGGGGTGTGTGTGTGTGGGGGTGTGTGTGTGTGGGGGTGTGTGTGTGTGGGGGTGTGTGTGTGTGTGGGGTGTGTGTGTGGGGTGTGTGGGGTGTGTGGGGTGTGTGGGGTGTGTGTGTGGGGTGTGTGTGGGGTGTGTGTGGGGTGTGTGTGGGGTGTGTGTGGGGTGTGTGTGGGGTGTGTGTGGGGTGTGTGTGGGGTGTGTGTGGGGTGTGTGTGGGGTGTGTGTGGGGTGTGTGTGGGGTGTGTGTGGGGTGTGTGTGGGGTGTGTGTGGGGTGTGTGTGGGGTGTGTGTGGGGTGTGTGTGGGGTGTGTGTGGGGTGTGTGTGGGGTGTGTGTGGGGTGTGTGTGTGTGTGTGTGGGGTGTGTGTGTGTGTGTGTGGGGTGTGTGTGTGTGTGTGTGGGGTGTGTGGGGTGTGTGTGTGTGGGGTGTGTGGGGTGTGTGTGTGTGGGGTGTGTGGGGTGTGTGTGTGTGGGGTGTGTGGGGTGTGTGTGTGTGGGGTGTGTGGGGTGTGTGTGTGTGGGGTGTGTGGGGTGTGTGTGTGTGGGGTGTGTGGGGTGTGTGTGTGTGGGGTGTGTGTGTGTGTGTGGGGTGTGTGGGTGTGTGTGTGGGGTGTGTGGGTGTGTGTGTGGGGTGTGTGTGTGTGGGGTGTGTGGGGTGTGTGGGGTGTGTGGGTGTGTGTGTGTGTGGGGTGTGTGGGGTGTGTGTGTGTGGTGTGTGTGTGTGTGTGGTGTGTGTGTGGTGGGTGTGTGTGTGTGTGGGGGGGGGGGTGGGTGTGTGTGGGGGGGGGGGTGTGTGTGTGTGTGGGGGGGTGTGTGTGTGGCTAAATTGTAAGAAAAAAAAATGTAAGTTTATGTATATATTTAGCTAAAAATATATAAATTAAGGAATAATACAAAATTTCCATTCAGCCGCTGTGGATGAATGTAACCAAAACATTTAATAAAAAAATCACTAAAAATGATTACTAAATAAAAGATTGCTACAGCGCTCACTCACCTTTTTAGTTGGCTTAGGTCAGTGATGATGAACCTTGGCAACACAGGTGTTTTGTAACATTTCCCATGATGCTCATCTACACTGCAGAGTACATGAGCATTTTGGGAAATGTAGGGCAAAAACATCTTGGGGGGGGGGGGTTAAGGATTACCATCACTGGCCTAGGTAAAACATTTCCAATACATTTTAGTTGTCTGTGTGCGCCATTTTTAAAATAAAGCAAAATCTCTTTACAATAAATTGCAAATGGCACATTGGCGTTCACCCTGGACCAGAAATGACACCAAATTAGCTTGCACACATTCCAGCAAGTGGTCACAATCAACTGGCTAATCATGGTGAGGGCCACTTTCAGCTGTGAAGAAATGGCATTCATATGCAAAGTAAGTGTGTGTGTGTGTGTGTGTGGGGGGGGGGTCTGTGCTTGTAATCAGAGCATTGATTACCAGTGCAGACCCTTGGGGGATGCCACTAGAGCCACCAGGGATGCCCACCCATGCCACCATTGATGCCAATCAGTGCTCAGGGAACCTGTTAGTGCCCTCCTCATCAGTGCTGCCCATCATTACCATCTTTCAGTGCTGCCCACCAGTGCCAATCATTGCCCATCAGTGCCACCTATCAATGCCCATCAATGCTGCATATCAGTGCCACCTATCTATCTATCAGTGCTGCATATTAGTGTCTCATCAGTGCCTGCCAGCGCAGCCTCATCAATGCTCGTCAGTGCAACAAAAAACATATTGATTTACCAAATTTTATTACATAAACAAAAACACATTATTTTACGGGTCAAACATTTAGGTCTTCTTTTTGCCAATAGAAAAAAAACCTTGCAGTGATCAAATACCACCAAAAGAAAGCACTATTTTTTATGAAAATACTGTCATACATTTGTGTTAGGTACAGGGTTGCATGACCGCACAATTGTCATTCAAAATGCAACAGTATAAAAAGCTGAAAATTGGCCTGGGCAGGAAGGGGTGTAACTGCCCTGTAAGGAAGTGGTTAACTATTGAAACATGGGAATAAATATTCCAGGGGTAATCATGCTCAGCTCAATGGTTTAGTGGTTAGTGTTCCTGGCTATAAACACTGAGAGCATGATTTCAAATCCCAAGTGTGCCATCACCTTCTTAAATTTTAGACAGCTATAAATAAATACTGAAACTTGGCAAATGCATAATTGCACCCTGCACATATGCATGTTTGTTTCTTGAATATACAAGGCCATTGACATGCAATTTTAGGTGATGTAGCCAATGTATTACTATGTGGCCAAAAAAAATTATGGCACACAGGGTGTTATCATGGTTGGGCCTTGAACTCATGACCTAGCAATCTTTGGCTGTGAGCTTAGCCCACTACACCAAAGTGCTGAATACAATCAGCTATGCCTGAAAGTTTCAGATGAATAAAGAATGAAGACTGCTAATTAGACAGCTGTGTAGTCTGCTATTAGAAAATCTAAAGGTTAAAACACATAAGATACATAACTATACCTTAAAATTAAAATAAACCATAATAAATGACATTGCTGTGTAATAGTGATTCAGAATAGACAAATTTCCTTTTATGAAAAACACAAAGGGAATTTGGCTAACTCCAAACTCAAATTCAGTCTAAGTTAACTCCAAACCCGAATTCAGTCTAAGTTAACTCCAACTCCAAATTCATTAAAGCATCTAGTTGATGGTTTAACTCCAGCCACTTACCTAATTAGGATGCAATGAGTTTAGGCTGGAGTTATTTCTGGAGAAGTGAGCAGCTCTACTCCAAACTTATACTGAATTAGGCCCATAATAATCTTTTTTCAAAATGGTTAAAAAATAGAAGTTTAGGTCTTTTTTGATATGACTGCTACATGAAATCTAATCCAATTATATTATCAGCAGGGTGGTTAAAGGATTTTATGGTGACTCGTCGTAGGAACATCAACAGGCAATGTTTTGTGTAAAAGATTTAATCTACATCACACATAAACTAGTCAGTGATTTTTTTTTTTTATTAAAACAAATGTACAATATAGTAAAGCAATCTTTACCATCTTAAAAACCTTTTACATATACTGTACATTTTAAAATTCTATCTGCCATATATTTTCATTTTTTTATAGTAGCATCTCCTTAATTATGCCCTACAGCTGGTGTTAGTTGGAGATTCAGGCTAAGGGCCATGTCACATTAGCGATCCTGTCGCTGGCAGCAACATGGTTGCTAAAGACAGCGCTCACCTTCTCCTACAGTGTAGTTCCATCAGAAACTGACAAACTGCCAAATCTCACTTCCCAGTGGAGGAAGAGCAACAAGGGTGAAGGAGCGACATCATAGGAGTAGGCCTTCTCTTAGCATTTCTGTCAATAGCGAATTGCTGCCATTGATGGGATCAACTAAAAGATTAATCTGATTGATCTACTAATGATGTATGATTTGTGCGATCCTTTGGACAAACCTGTGTGCATAAATTTAGGAGAATCCAAAAACTTGCAATTAGCTAATCTGCCTGGTTTTAAAGTTATTTGCCCATCACTTATATATAGAAAAAAATCAGAGCTCACTATTTGCAAACTTATAATAACCTTTAAACTCCCAATCCAAAAAAGTGTCCTTCCAAAGAATCTTTCTCTCAAACTTTTACAAGACCAATGTAGACCAGGCATCTTCAGTCTTATTATGCTTTCTGGTTGTAACTCCTTTTTTAGGGTTTCTCTCACGACAAATCTCATAAGAAAAAAATGGCATATAATGTAGTATGTCTAATCCAGTTAATGTGAAATATAATGCATTTATATTATGCTTACATCGAAATCATAAAATATCTCCACTGAATTCACAAATATGTTCTTATATACACTCACCAGCCACTTTATTAGGCGCACCTTGCTAGTACCAGATTGGACCCCCCTTTTGCCTTCAGAACTGCCCTAATTCTTCAAGGCATAGATACAACAAGGTGTTGGAAACATTCCTCAGAGGTTTTGGTCCATATTGACATGATAACATCATGCAGTTGCTGCAGATTTGTCGGCTGCCCATCCATGATGCAAATTTCCTGTTCCACCATATCCCAAAGGTGCTCTATTGGATTGAGATCTGGTGACTGTGGAGGCCATTGGTGTACAGTGACCTCATTGTCATGTTCATGAAACCAGCTTAGGATGATTTGAGCTTTGTGGCATGGTGCATTATACTGCTGGAACTTGCCATCAGAAGATGGGTACACTGTAGTCATAAAGGGATGGACATGGTCAGCAACAATACTCAGGTAGGTGTAGGCCATAGTGTTTAAACAATGCTCAATTGATACTAAGGTGCCCAAAGTGTACCAAGAAAATATCCCCTACACTATTACATCACCACCACTATTTTCCAATTTTGGTAAACTTGTGCGAATTGTAGCCTCAGTCTCCTGTTCTTAGGTGACAGGAGTGGCACCCAGTGTGGTCTTCAGCTGCTTTAGCCCATCTGCTTCAAGATTCAATGTTGTGCGTTCAGAGATGGTATTCTGCATACATTGGTTGTAAGAGTGGTTATTTGAGTTACTGTTGCCTTTCTTTTATGCCCATTCTTCTCTGACCTCAAGGCATTTTCCCAGGAGATCAGCATTTTTTGAAATACTCAGACAATTTCCTTTCTTCCCCATTCTGATGCTTGTTTTGAACTTCAGCAAGCTGTCTAGATGTCTAAATGCATTGAGTTGCTGCCATGTGATTGGCTGATTAGTAATTTGTGTTACCAAGCAATTGAGCAGCTGTTTCTTATAAAGTGGCCAGTGAGTGTATTTACCATTACCCTCATAAATCTCAAATAGAGCATTCTATATTTTTCCAATGTGGCTGTCACTCTGTATCTCTATTTCTCATCCAGCTGGATTCCTCCTCTCCTCAAATCAGTGTTTGGAAGCAGTGAAATCACATAAAGTATTACTGCACTATAACTTGATCACAAATTAAAAACCATATTACTAACAAAAGTGCATTTTTACTGTATATTTGTTTATTCCTTTAAAACCCAGTGTCCGCTTCGCTGTGCAAATATATGAGCATCAATCACTCCATAAACCGTACCAAACATAAGATTAATAATGCATCCTCAATTGATCCTTACTGACGAGACTTCCTCGCACTTACATTCAAAAAAGACACATATAACCTCCAAAGGATGAACAATTTTTAAATAAAATAGTGTAATACCTCTTTAAATTATAAACTTGTGCAAAAAGGTGTCAAACCCCTTACATGGTCACGCATGCTCAAGTGCCACAATCAAATATGAAATGTGTTTCCAACCACCTGATACACCTATGGTCACACCATGCACCTTACCGGAAGGCTATGCAGTAAGCGCTGTTCTCAACAATCCTCCAATCTTAGGACTCTCTCATGCAAGACATTAAAGAAGAGCCCATAGTGCAATAGTAAAAGTCCAATGTTTTAATGTACAAAATCTTCTTACAAACAAACACCTAAAAAATTGCCTTAAAAACACAGCTAAAATGGCCACCGTGGCACTTCTGGTGCGTGATTACACCACTTCCAGTATCTGATGTCACTTCCTTGCCCATCGCTACTAGGGAACATTGAGAGCCCATTTAGATCTACAGTGTGTGTGTGTGTGTGTGCAGTAGTGAAATATTTTGTAGCATTAGGAAGGTGCTAAGACATGCATCGATGCATGTTTTCCTTGTATGTTGACTTACATTTTAACACATTTTGTCGTGAGTTTCCAGTGCCCATTGACTTCTATAAGTCTCCCAACACACTAAAATACACAAATGGACATGTCCTATTTTTCAAAACACACTGCACTGCAGCACAGAGTTGGAAACAGACATTTATTTACAGGGTAGTTGTCATTTTGACTAATTGAAATGCATGCGTTAAAAGTCAACAGTGTAAAACGCCCGTTTACACTGTTGAGTTATAACACATGCGTTGTCCAACTTCTCCATAATAAACTGCAGTACAGTCATTTTTGAGAAATACTCTTTTCTAGAGGCATTGATAGGCTCATAGAAGTCAATGGCAATGTATGAAAATGTATATAAGATGTGTTTTGATGCATTGGCAACAGGTATTGCCCTTTTGGCGCCAGCCGCACACGTATATGCAGCCTCTCAGTGGGTGGGCCTTGATGCCGAGCATCTGTATATTTGTGTGCATTAGTGCAAATACAGCTGTGCTGAGAGCGCATGCCCTGTGCGCTCCCTGCACATTTACCGGCGGGTAACAGAAGGTTACTGAATGCAGCAGCTTTCCGATCATGTGACTGCCGTGACAGTGAGTCAATCGTAGTGGTCACATATTCATAAACCCCACCCCTCCTCCCGGCATCCTAAATACCTTAAGGGCACCCGCTCCAAGGGGTTAACACGTTTTGGTCAATGGCTGTTACCTCTTTCCACTCCAAATCCTACAATCAATGCATTGGAAACTTGAGTCAACATGCTTCAAAATGCATATTAAAATGGGAGTAAACTCCCATGTATGATTTTTACCTATAGGTAAGCCTATAATAAGGCTTACCTATAGGTACTGAAAATATTTCCTAAATGTATTTACTTTAGATGCAGTTAATGACGTCACCAACGCATGCTCTCTGAAGGAATAGCATACCACTGCCATTCCTTCAGAGCCATGCCGTAAACAGCGACTCCTGGGAATGACGTCATCGCCAGCTCAGCCAATCAGGTAGCCAAACCCTGCGAACCCAGAAAGAAGACAGGGTGAAGATAAAAGCACCTTAAGCGGTGGCAGCGTGCCACAGGAGGGCTTTGTTTTCAGGTAAGTCTGTCATAATGTGCTAGCATGTGATGCAAATTAGCACAATATCACCTAAACTGCCGGGCCTGATTTTTTAAAAAAATTTTATGTGGTTTACTACCACTTTAAAATGAAAATGCATCTTGACATATGTCATTGCACCTACCTATTGCTACAAAATACCACAATTGTACACACACACACACACATAGATCTAAGTAGGCCCTCAGTGATCCGCAAAAGTTGCATTGGATGGAGAATTGCTCCTAATATATTACTTAATATCCAGAAACATTTACATATTAAATATTTACCCCTGAATGATATGCTTTAAATATAAATTACTGAAAGGGAAGTGTATGGTGAGTGGCCCCATTAAGCTTTCACCCTCTAGTCAGAATACAAATGACTCATCTTTAGAGCTTCTTTAAATTTACAGGAGCTGTAGTTGTAAAGCATTTGAATGAGCCTGGATATAGATAGTTTGTGTTGCATTTTAAATGTTTCCAATTTTATTGCTAATAGGATTGTGGTCTTTCCTTCCCAGCGTCTGTGTCCTTTATTACATTAACACCGTTGGTTTAAAGCCAGTCAGAGTGATACAAGGCAGCTGACTAAGCCATCTATTACACGACCATAAACATTTTGTGGGCTAATGTGAGTTATGGTGTTTTCCTTGTTTTTCTGTCCTGCAATTCATCGCCCTCAGCCCATCTGTACAAAATAGCTCTATAAATGTTAAACCCAACAATTCATGCAAGCTTATAAAACTGCCTCAGGTCTATTGTGTATGAAACATTGGAAGTTTACAGAGGCCAACTGCAGCATAAACTTATTGGACATTACCAGTCTATTAGTATTCATCTTACGACCATGTTGTTGGTGTCACTGTATAATATTCAATCATTCAATAGCAATAGTGTTAGAAAAAAAAAAGATTTACTGTTATTTCTTACAAGAACACCCAAGTGCATGCTGAGGTGTCCTAACACCAGTCACTGAAGGACAGGTTCACTTTACCCCCTTACCTATGCCACAAACCTCCCAACCCATTTAGGTGCCTACATTAGTTCACATGTGTGTCTGTGGGGCTGTAAAAACAGGTGGTTGATGTGTGTTTTCACCACCTAACTACAATGTGATATGGCGGACTGTTCACATTATCGCAAACCACAAATTTAACTCATTATATTAGATTTGGCAAGCAAGCATTGCCACTTAACCAAATGTGCCCAGTAAGCAAATAAGGCTGCACCACAACCGTGAGGCAAATGCTTGGCAAAAAGCTGTGGCATGGTATTTCAATGTAGAATCCAACTTGAAACTGAAAAAAAAAACATTGAGGTCTGCGGAGGTGGCAGCATCGCCTCCTTAACGCCTTTAAATTGGCTCTAAACTGCGTCTGAAAAAGCAGTTCACAGCAGATTGCTTTTCAGAGGTATGGCAAAGCCTACCACCCAGGTGAAAGAGGCCTAACTCTTTCTGACAACAGTGACTCTCTGTGGTTTACATCCTTGGTGAGAACATTTGTTTAATGTTTCCTCCATTTGCAGAGTAATGTAGTCGGACCACAGCTAGTTTTTTTAGGTGAGCCTTCGCATTACATATACATTTTTGTAAGCCTAGGAGGTTGCACAGAGATTGTATACTTAGATTGTGTATGGTCAGATTACGTACGTACGTACGATAACCGAGAAAGGGTTAGGATTTGTGTAAAGTTTTTACTGCAGTTTGTGTCCATATTGCAGATACACTATATTACCAAAAGTATTGGGCTGCCTGCCTTTACACCCACATGAACTTTAATGACATCCCAGTCTTAGTCTGTAGGGTTCAATATTGGGGTGGCCCACCCTTTGCAGCTATAACAGCTTCAACTCTTCTGGGAAGGCTGTCCACAAGGTTTAGGAGTGTCTATGGGAATGTTTGACCATTCTTTCAGAAGCGCATTTGTGAGGTCAGGCTCTGATGTTGGAGCAAGACTGGTTCGCAGTCTGCGCTCTAATTCATCCCAAAGGTGTCCTATCGGGTTGAGGTCAGGGCTCTATGCAGGCGCAGTCATGTTGGAACTTGAAGAGGATATCCCCAAACTGTTCCCACAAAGTTATAATCCCCCCTCCACCAAATGATTTGGACCAGTGTACAAAGCAAGGTCCATAAAGACATAGATGAGCGGGTTTCGGGTGGAGAAACTTGACTGTTCTGACCTCAACCCGATAGAACAGTGGAGACTGCAAGCCAAGCCTTCTCGTCCAATATCAGTGCCTAACCCCACAAATGTGCTTCTAGAAGAATGGTCAAACATTTCCGTAGACACACTCCTAAACCTTGTGGACAGCCTTCCCAGAAGAGTTTAAGCTGTTATTGCTGTAACTCAATATTGAACCCTATGGACTAAGACTGGGGTGTGTGTAAAGTTCATGTGTGTAAAGGCAGGTGTCCCAATACTTTTCACAATTTTTGCAAACATGAAAGTGTCCAAACACGCACAGAGTGCTATAGCGTACTTATCAATTATGTTTAAGTTTATAGTTCTGGCCTGGTTTTACTGCTCTCCTGTATGGTAAAATCCAGCTTGAGGGGTGGAGTGGGTAAAACAAGATTTAAACATGAATATAGACATAAACTGAAGCCTGTGGTCATTATTTTACAGTGCAAAGAACTCATAGACAAGCACACAACTGTATTTGGCTCAATACATGCATTCAGAATCAGGGACCACTCAATAGGTGTTTGGAGTGTGTGATGAAGTGATGAGGTCATTGGTTTCCATGGATTGAATTTCCATGAGCATCACTTGCAAAAAAAGGGCTGTTTAGGTGTTAGCAAGTGGGCAATAAAAAGTATATGAAGGCGATAGTAGTGCTCATTAGTGCTTACATAGATTTTACAACATGGAAGGAAATATTTGCAATAAAAAAAATGTAATGATCATTTTATGGTGTGTAAACTGATGTTAAACAGAGAAAAAGAACGTGTGATGGGTTCAGCGGCATTTCAACAAGGATGGGCAGATCACTCATCTCCTGTCATAACCATTGCAAGACGAGTCTGTTTATGGCAGCCTTATGAATTACTATAAAGTGTAGCAGCCAAACTATTCTCCTATCAGTCCCATCACTGCTCTTATAGGTTAGTGTGAACCTGCACAGTCTATAACAGATGTAATCAGCAAACAAACCAAAGTCATTACCACTGCAGGATGCCAGGTACTGCTATACACTGGGGACTCTGAAGATCCATTCTGACCTGCGCACTACCACCATACGCAGCAATACACACTACATGTGTTGCTGCATTGCAGTGCCATTCATTTTGAATAGCACACCAATACACTAAGGCAGGGGTCTCCAATCTTTTCAGCATGGGGGCCACATCATATATTTTGCAAATAATTGTGGGCCAAATGAATAAATTCAATTTTAAATAAAAATGTAACCACTTTAAGACCGGAAGGATTTGCACCCCTAATGACCAGGCCACTTTTTTCAACTTGGCACTGCGTGACTTTAACTGACAATTGCATGGTCATGCAATGCTGTCCCACAAATAGAGCTTTCTTTTGGTGGTATTTGAACACCTGTGCGATTTTTAATTTTTTGCGCTATAAACAAAAAAAGAGCGACAACTCTGAAAAAAAAACAACAATATTTTTCACATTCTGCTATATTACATTCCCAAAAATAAAATTAAAAAATCAAAATATTTTAACATTTTAGGCCAATTTGTTTTCTGCTGCAACATTTGTTTGGTAAAAAAAAATCACAATAAGCGTATTTTGATTGGTTTGCGCAAACGTTATTGCATCTACTAACTACGGGAAAGATTTATGTCATTTTTATTTTTTTTACTAGTAATGGCGGCGATGTGCGATTTTATGCGGGACTGCGACATTGCGGCAGACAGATCGGACCCCTGACTGACATTTTTGACACTTTTGGGGGGGACCAGTGACATTACTACAGTAATCAGTGCTATACATATATGCACTGTTACTGTAATAATGACACTGGCAGGGGAGGGGTTGGCATTGTGGGTGATCAGGGGGTTAAATGTGAGCCTAGGGGAGTGATTCTAACTGTGGGGGGGTGTGGCTTGTGAAATGACCATAGAGACCTGTGTTCCTATATAGAAGTATCACAGGGGCTCTATTTATCATTCCAGGGAGAAGAACGGTCAGCTGTATAATTACGGTGGTTCACGCAGGAGCGGATGCCTGCCGCAGTACATCTGCGGCGGGCAGGCATAAAGAGGTTAAATGAATGAATGTGTTTTAAATAATATATATATATATATTTTTTTTTACATACTGTCACCCGTCTGTGTCCCTAATCACCGCCACACCAGTTATATGCAGACACTGTACTGCACTTGTGACAGTATGTAAAAAAAAAAAAGGAAAAATAATGTGAAAAAAAGAAATTATTTTTTTAATTCCAAAAAATTGTGACAAAAAATTACTATTTCAAAAACTTGTCAGGCTTCTTACTAAATACCTTGCACTGCCTATTTTTCCAAAAAGGGGTAATTTGGGAGGTAATTGTACTGTCCTGGCATTTTCGAGTCTCAAGAAATGAGGCAGTCAGGAATGATCCATTTTCAGATATATGCAATATACGGTACCATAGTTTGTGGACTCTATAACTTTCCTACAGACTAAATAATGTATACTGATTTGGGTTATTTTCACCAAAGAAATGTAGCAGAATACAGTTTGGCCTACATTATTTTTGCAAAATTTTGTAACTTTTTTCAAAATTGTTTGGTCTTTTTTCGTTTATTTAGCAAAAAAAAAAAAAAAAAAACCCCACTGTGCCTATTGTATTTTAACCACTTCAGCTCCGGAAGGTTTTGCCCCCTTAATGACCGGGCCGTTTTTTGCAAAACGGCACTGCTTTGCTTTAACTGACAATTGCACGGTCGTGCGATGCTGTATCCTAATAAACTTTTTTCCCACAAATAGAGCTTTCTTTTATTGGTATTTGATCACCTCTGCGATTTTTATTGTTTGCAATATAAACAAAAAAAAAACACAATTTTGAAAAAAATATATATATATTTTTTAACTTTTTGCTCTAAAACATACTGAATAAAAAAATTTGAAAAATCTAATTTTTTCATCAATTTAGGCCAATATGTATTCTGCTACATATTTTTGGTAAGAAAATCTGAATAAGAGTATATTGATAAGTGCATATTGTTAGTAATGGTGGCGTTCAGGGATTTTTAGTGGGACTGCGACATTGTGGTGGACAAATCTGACACGTACTGATCGTCGGCCGAACGATCGGCCGTCTTTTGTCCGAGGGCTGTCTTGTCTGTTGAAAATTGCAAAAGACTGCACACGAATTTTGTCGGCCAACAACAGCCGACTGCAGAAGTGATGTCATGTGATGGGTAACTTTCCTGGTCTTTTTTCTTTTCTGAGCATGCCCAGTCTTGCAAATCTGCTGTCTGTCGGCCGAAATCTGTACTGACTGGCGAACAATTGGCCGTTCTGGTAAAATTTTAATGCCTGTACGACAGATTGTGTTTGGCCAAAAATGCGCTGTCGGCTGTCGGAAGCATCATACTAAGAAGCCTACAATCGGCCGATCGGTCGTCGGCCGAATATCGGTACATGTGTACGGGGCTTCAGTGACACTTTTTGGGGACCAGTGACACCAATACAGTGATCAGTGCTAAAAAAAAATGCACTGTTACCGTATAAATTACACTGGCAGGGAGGGGGGTGGGTGAGCAAAGCGGTGAGCAAAGAGTTAAGTGTGCTCCTAGGGAGTGTATTCTAACTGTAGGGGGAATGGATGCACTAGAGCAGGGATTCCCAAGCTACAGCCCTGCAGCTGTTGCAGAACTACATATCCCATGAGGCATTGTAAAACTCTGACATTCACATACATGACTAGGCATGATGGGAATTGTAGTTCCTAAAAGACTGCAGGGCCATAGTTTAGGAATCCCTGCACTAGAGGAAAAGAGAGATCTGTGTTTCAGCTGAGCTTTACACAAGATCTCTCTCTTCTTCTGTGACAGACTGGTGGTCTGCCTTGTTTACAAAGGCAGACATGCTGTTCTGTCATTCCGCCGAATGATCGGTGGTGGCCGCCGGACCCACTGATTGGCTCCTGCTGTGTCCAATCACAGCGATAGCAGTGCAACGGCAGGGCACGCCCTTTCAACATCTCCGGCACAATATCACATACATGTACGTGATTTTGCGCAGCTGGGCCGCCCTGCCCCAGTATATATGTGGCAGGTGGTCCGGAAGTGGTTAATAGCTGGCCCCAGTTGGCAAAATACACAAGCAGAAGATGCATCTTTTTGGATGCAACCACATTTCAATTGACAATTTTCTGCTTTGCTAATATTATTTTTCAATTGAAGGATGTTGGGGAGAAGCTAACCAAAAGGTTAGCTTCTCCACACGTTGGAGAAATTTCAGTCCGTTCCTCAGGAGTCAGATAAAATTCATTCATTGTATGTATGACTAGTTTAAGA